>NW_024096473.1:352500-595000 GCF_016545835.1 Crotalus tigris | reverse complement strand
CATTGTTGTGATAACCAGGTTTGGCCACAGAGCCCCAGGGAAGCTTATACAGGAAGTATAATAATAATAATAGTAGTAGTAAAGTTCATCTAGGAGGTGATCTAGTCCAACCCCCTGCTCAGGTAGGAAACCCTACACCATTTCGGACAAATGGCTGTCCAGTCTCTTCTTAAAATATTCCAGTGTTGGAGCATTTACTTCTTCTGGAGGCAGGCTGTTCCGCTGATTAATTGTTCTCACTGTCAGGAAGTTTCTCCTTAGTTCTAGGTTGCTTCTCTCCTTGATTAGTTTCCACCCGTTGCTTCTTGTCCTGCCTTCAGGTGCTTTGGAAAATAGCTTAATTCCCTCTTCTTTAGGGCAGCCCCTGAGATATTGGAATACTGCTATCATGTCCCCCCTTGTCCTTCTCTTCGTTAAACTAGACATACCCAATTCTAGCAACCGTTCCTTATATGTTTTAGCCTCCAGTCCCCTAATCATCTTTGTTGCTCTTCTCTGTACTCTTTCTAGAGTCTCAACATCTTTTTTACATCGTGGTGACCCAAACTGGATGCAGTATTCCAAGTGTGGCCTTACCAAGGCATTGAAGAGTGGCATTAATACTTCACGTGATCTTGATTCTATCCCTCTGTTAATGCAGCCTAGCACTGTGTTGGCCTTTTTGGCAGCTGCAGCACACGACTGGCTCCTATTTAGGTGATTGTCTACTAGGACTCCAAGGTCCCTCTCACAGTTACTACTATTGAGCATGGTGCCACCTATGCTGTACTTGTGCATTTGGTTTTTCTTGCCTAAATGTAGAACCTTGCTTTTTTCACCATTGAATTTCATTTTGTTAGTTAGTGCCCAGTGTTCAAGTCTGTCCAGATCCTTCTGTATCTTAAGCTTGTCTTCTGGAATGTTGGGTATTCCTGCCAGCTTGGTGTCGTCCTTGACTCACGGCCATGACTGAGCTCGAGATTCCCGTTGCTAAGCAAGACAGTTCTGAGGTGAATTTTTGCCTCTTTTTATGACCTTTCTCTTCACCATTGTTAAGTGAGTCCCTTCGTTAGTTAGTAATATGGTTGATAAGGGAAATTGTCTGAAGGTACCAAGAGGTGATCACACTGGAACCGTCATAAAGACACTCCATTTACCAAGTTTCTGAATTTTTAATCATGGCGACGCTGTAACGGTCATTAAGTGGGAAAAACAGCCCTACGTTCCTTTTATTTCCAGTGCCGTTGCAACTTTGAACCGTCACTAATTGAATTGTTGTAAGTTGAGAGCTACCTGTATAGCTTTGGGTATTGATTTGCATTTTAATGCCCTGCTTAGGCAATTTTGTTTAATCCATCTCAGTGGCACACGAAGCACCGGAATTATGGAAGTGGAAATTAGAGCCTCAATTTCGGATACTGACCGGGCCTTTTGATTTCTTTATCAAATATAGATACCGCCCATCTCCCTCTCCATTTACTAAATGATGGTTGTGAGACAAGGACTTACCTGTACAGGTGGGGAGGACCGCGGAATAGAAGACAGGCTGAAATGTTTTTCCTTTCCACTGAATGAACCATTTATTTATGAAATTAGAGAAGGTATTTCAACGATCTAGAGAGAGAATAAAAGGGGAAATCATCAAATTTACAGACATGGTCAGGATCCCAAAAGATCTTGATGTCATGATTCCGACAGATGAAACTCTTCAAAAGAACTTTGAGGCATTGTTTACCTTAAAGAATCTTTATTTGAGAAGCATGGCATTGGCACGTACATAGCCAAAGCCAAAATCTGAATTCCCCTCCCCTAAGCACATAGTATCAAAGCATAAATCCTAAAACATATGAAGGAATAGTTGCAGGAATTGGGTATGTCTGGCTAGTGAAAAGGACTAGGGGTGAAATTTTACTATTTGAGGGGCTGCCACAAATAAGAGGGGGTCAGAAGGCAGGACAAGAAACAATGGGTGGAAAGTAATCAAGGAGAGAAGCAATGTAGAACTAAGGAGAAATTTCCTAACAGTGAGAACAATTAACCAGTGGAACGACTTGCCTCCAGAAGTGGCGAATGCTCCAAAACTGGAAGTTTTTAAGAAGAGATTGGACAGCCATTTGTCTGAATCAAATGGTCTCTTGTTTGAGCAGAGGGTTGGAATAGAAGACCTCCAAGGTCCCTTCCAACTCTGTTATTTTACTATTCTCTTATTTAGTCATATCCTCCAGAGCCAAAACTTTTCCATGGAATCAGCTTATACATTCAACCTCCTGCTTCTCAAGCAGCCATTACTGAAAAACAGGGATCACCCCGGTGTCCGTGTGATTCTGTTTCAGTCTTTTACAGAGTCAGGGAAGAAGTTTGTGGAACCCTACATTCCACTATTAGGAGTACTCTAAAGAAACACCAGGGTGGACTCTGTACCTAGCAGCAATGAGAAGGTGCACAGGGCAACCTGAGGCAAGTATGAATGTCATGGAGGGGACACTGAAGGAATTAAGACAGAGGTCCCCAATCTTTTGGGCACCAGGGACCAATTCCATGGAGAGAGGTTTTTCCACGGACTGGAGGGTGTGTGGTTTTGTGTGCTGCCTGCATCCTGCAAATGGGGCTTTGCTTGTTTGTGCGGACCAGTTGCTGGCATGTCGTGGCCTGTTACTGGTCCACAGACCAAGGTTGAGGACCTCTGAATTAAGAGATCAGTTTTGCTGTTTTGACTGGGGATACCAGCTTTATTTTTATTTTATTTTTTGGAAGGGCCTCCAGCTGTCTTCCTTGCATGTTTGCTGCAAAAGACTTTGCTCTGGAATGTCGTTGGTCTCGCTGGGCAATTGGAAATATCTACGGAAAGGGAACGCTCCTGCGGCCTGTTGCATTGCAGTGTCAACGCTGCTAACATTGGGCGTTCTTGCTTTGACAACATATGAAGATGCAGCCTTTTTCTTCCTTATGCTTTACTCTTAGAATTAGATGATGCTGTGGGAGGAGGCAGAATGTGGTGGGAGTTAGTTAGACATAACAATATTGTACTAGTCTGGGAATTCAGAGCTTGAAATAAGAGACGATAAGAATTGGCGGGCTGGAGAACAGGAGGGAAAGTCTGCATTTCAAGCTAATTGGAGAATGTGATTTATGTCGGTGAATTGGAGGAGGGAATTGTGCTTTGATACTATGTGCTCAGGGGAGGGGAATTCAGTTTTTGGCTTCGATTATGTTAGTGTCGATGCCATGCAACTTGAATAAAGATTCTTTAAGGTAAACAATGCCTCGAAGTTCTTTGAAGAGTTTCATTTGTCGGAACCATGACCTGCACACTTCAGTACAAATGTTCCGTTCAATAAATAAATCTTTAGATAAACAACTGGTACACCCGATTCCTGACATCTGGCAGACTTTCCTAAACTAGGTTATCAGAAGGAAACTTTATTTTGGACGTCCCCAAAGGCTGGAAAAATGTCCTTGCCCCTTTACAGCTTAAGGCCAGTGTGGAGCCCAAATTTATTTTGCTAAGCAAGGCCGTTCTTAAGCCAGCTCTGGCCCATTTTACGCCCTTTTTTGCCGCAATTGTTAAGGGAATTGCTGCAGTGGTTAAGTTAGCAAGTGAATCTGTCTTCCCCATGGATGCTTGCAAAAGGGGATCACATGAATAACAACTGCAGTGATTCAAGAAAGTGCGTAAAACGGGGCAAAATTCACTTAGCCAAGGTTTCACTTAGTGACAGAAACGTTGGGCTTAGTTGTCATAAGTTGAAGACTACCTGTATAACAGATTAATGACAGATAGATAAATTGCAAATAGAATTTGAAGTTTAAACATTTGGAGGGGGCTGTTTTTTTTTCAAGGGGTTGGAACTAATATTGTTGCACTACACTTATCGGTATTCAGCTAGGGGGATTATATGTGTATACATGTTCTTTTTTATTCCACCTTTTTTGTTTTAACACCTTGTTTTTTCTTTTCTTGTCCTTTATTGGGGAGTTTTGCATTTTAACTTTGTTTTGAATAAAATGAAAACTACCTGAAAACAAGAAAAAGAAAGAAAGCAAGGTGACCGATTTGCAAAACAGGATTGCATGCTGAGCTGATTTCTTTTTCTGCCCAGGACAGCAGAAATCCGGATTAAGTTCCTTCTCTGGGCGCTGATTTGTATAAGTACTATAGATGCTTGTGGTGGGGCATTTTTACAAGCTCATTATTTCTTTGCACCTTAAATTGTTGAATTGCAAGGGCTCACCTTGCTGAGCCTGAAGACTCCCAGTGATGAGGAGGACCTTAATAAAGTGCCTTTCACATCTACACCTTTTTAATTGCCCTTACTTATGAACTTTTAATAACAATTGGTCCTGAAGCTGCCTCTGGATCAACGAGTTTGAATGAATGAAGAATAAATGAATGACAGTGGCAGGTTTCAATAAAGGAAACTATTTGTAGATCAGGGTTGAAATGATGGCTCCTGGGTGCTCTCTAAGCTTGCTTGTTTTCTTGCGGACATTTCATGATGTTTCATATATATATGAATTCTTCCTTAGTGACCACAACTGAGATAGTCACAGTCACTACGTAAAATGTCAGACTCAGAACATCGTCTCTGCTGCCATGCACCAGTTGTAAACATGAGGACTAGTTGTAAGGTTTTTTTTTCTTTTTTTAGCACCATTGTAAATTTGAAAGGTTGCTAAATGAGCATTCGATATGCTTGCTGCCTGAATAAAGGTGGGATTAAAAAAAAAACCTTTAAAAAAAGAGTTGGAACAGAAAGAGCTAGATAGCACAACTATGCTGAACGTGCTTGTTATTTTTCACCATTGCATTTTACAAAGAAATGATTGTTCTCCCTTGCAGGAAAAAGTCAGTTGCTTGATAAAGCTGCTTGATAAAACTTCCCCGATGCATTTGAGAGCCAAATTTTAATTTGACGCTTGCTCCTAAAATTCACATTTTCATCAGAGCAGGTCCAGGCTGTCTCAACTTTAAAAAAAACAATTAGAATAGAATAGAATAGAATAGAATAGAGTAGAGTAGAGTAGAGTAGAGTAGAGTAGAGTAGAGTAGAGTAGAGTAGAGTAGAGTAGAGTAGAGTAGAGTAGAATGTGGAATAGAATAGAATAGAATAGAATAGAATAGAATAGAATAGAATAGAATAGAATAGAATAGAATAGAATAGAGAATGGGAATGAAAGGGAAGAGAAGAGAAGAGAAGAGAAGAGAAGAGAAGAGAAGAGAAAAGAGAAGAGCGCTGGAAGGGACCTTAGAGGTCTTCTAGTCCAGCCCCAATTTTTCTGGTAAGCTACTGCTGGAAGAAATTAGACAGTGTAGGAAATATTACTTTTGAGGCCTGCTTTCAAGAATCCCCATGTGATGCGCTACACTCACTACAGTTAGTGAGATGCTCCGTTTATTTCATTTTTTTTTTCATTTCTTAACACTGTGACCAGCAGAAGAAAGAGATGCGTTGCATAAAATCTTTGGCATCTGCTGGAGGGCAAAGCAGTAATTGGCGAGTGGTGTCTTCAATAGTTTGAGGTCAGCAGGTGTGAGACAATTGCTCTAGGAGAGACTTGGAGATTGGATTTTGCTGGGCTGGAAGTGATGAAGCTATTAATCTAATGGGCTGCTGCTGCAGGAGTAATTTCCCATTGGGTGTGCAGGTTGTGCTTTGACTTACAACCGTTTGTTTTAATGTCTGTGGAGATTCGGGTCATGGATGTCCACAAAGGTGCTTTTTTTTTTTTTCCAAAAGGCAACTTGACTTTGTTTTTCCTTGAAGAAGTTTCGCTTCTCATCCAAGAAGCTTCTTCGGTTCTGACTGAAGAAGCCTCTTCATTTCTTCCTCTGAACTGAAGAAGCTTCTTAGAGGAGAAGCAAAACTAAGGAAAAACAAAGTCCAGCTGCCTTTTGGGAAAAAGCACACCTTTGGGGCAACCGTTTTGTTTAGCGGCCTTTCAAAATGACAACAAAATGTCACTGAAAAATTACAATACAATACAATACAATACAATACAATACAATACAATAGAGAATAGAATAATGAATAGAATAGAATAGAATAGAATAATGAATAGAATAGAATAGAATAATGAATAGAATAGAATAGAATAATGAATAGAATAGAATAATGAATAGAATAGAATAGAATAATGAATAGAATAGAATAGAATAGAATAATGAATAGAATAGAATAATGAATAGAATAGAATAGAATAGAATAGAATAGAATAGAATAGAATAGAAGACTTGGAAGGGACCTTGGAAGCCATCTAGTCCAACCCCCTTAAACCCTATACCGTTTCAGACAAAATGGTATTGTAGGGAGATGTTTTCGTTCAGAGTTACAATAGCCAGCAACTACTCCTCATGATCCACTTATGATAATAGAATATATGCAGGGTGGTGAATATATGCCAAGTGGTGAATTAAACCTTGGAGCAGTTTGACTCGCCTGGTGTGTTTACATTTTTAGCTGGGGGGGGGAGGTGGAGGTGATGTTCTTGTAAAACTCCTCACTTCCTCCACGTCACTTGGCAGCTGAGGAAAGCAGATAATCCAATTCATAAAAGAGAACCTGAATGATTCAGAACAGGCCAGCCAGTTTTACACGCCTAAAACTTTGCCTGTAAGGAAATGTCACATATTCTTATCACAATAAGGGGGTGTTTATCATATCTCCACAATTCTGTCCCATATGCAATCATTGGGACCAGTTTCCTGCTGTCTGCTTTTATGATTGGAATGAATGAAATGTTCGCAATTCAGCAGAAATCTCTTCCTGGGGGTTTTCCCACTTTCTCTTTAAAAAAAAAAAAAATGCCATTCCAACTATAAAAGGTTATTTTAGGGATTCCTGACAAAGATCTGCAAACGTATGCCAGCTTTTTCATTGCAGTTGATCTGTTAATATCTGGACCAGCTTTGCGACTTATTTCCAATAGCTATTTGTATTACATTTACCTGGTTTTAATAATGTTTCCAACTGAAGTGCTGGATAACATGCTGAAAATATTATAAGGGCGAAGATATACATTGCAATGGGTGGCTGTGAAAGTTGGACCATAAGAAAAGCTGAGCGCCAAAGAATGGAGGCCTTTGAACTATGGTGCTGGAGAAGACTCCTGCGAGTCCCTTGGACTGCAAGGCGATCCAACCGGTCAGTCCTGGAGAAGATCAACCCTGACTGCTCTTTAGAAGGCCAAATCCTGAAGTTGAACCTCAAGTCCTTTGGCCACCTAATGAGAAGGAAGGACTCACTGGAGAAGAGCCTAATGCTGGGAAAGAGGGAGGGCAAGAGAAGAAGGGGACAACAGAGAATGAGGTGGCTGGAGGGAGTCACCGAAGCAGCAGGCGTGAGCTTAGATGTACTCCAGAAGATGGTAGAGGACAGGAAGGCCTGGAGGAACATTGTCCATGGGGTCACAATGGGTCGGACATGACTTCGCAACTAACAACAACAATACATATACATATACATATTTTTTGGACTGCAGCCAAGAAATTAAAAGATGTTTGCTCCTGGGGAGGAAAGCTATGGCAAATCTAGACAGCATGGTAAAAAACAGAGACATCACCCTGCCAACAAAAGTATGCATAGTCAAGGCCATGGTTTTCCCAGTTGCAATGTATGGATGTGAAAGTTGGACGATAAGAAAGGCTGAGCGCCAAAGAATGGAGGCCTTTGAACTATGGTGCTGGAGAAGACTCCTGCGAGTCCCCTGGACTGCAAGGTGATCAAACCGGTCAGTCCTAGAGGAGATCAACCCCGACTGCTCTTTAGAAGGCCAGATCCTGAAGTTGAAACTCAAGTACTTTGGCCACCTAATGAGAAGGAAGGACTCCCTGGAGAAGGGCCTAATGCTGGGAAAGATGGAGGGCAAGAGAAGAAGGGGACGACAGAGAATGAGGTGGCTGGATGGAGTCACTGAAGCAGCAGGCGTGAGCTTACATGGACTCCAGAAGATGGTAGAGGACAGGAAGGCCTGGAGGGACGTGGTCCATGGGGTCGTGATGGGTTAGACGTGACTTTGCAATTAACCACCACAACAACAAAGAGATAAAACTGTGAAATTATTTTCCTCATCCCTTCTATTTTTGATGAAGTAAATCCTTTCAGATTCTGGAATTCATGGTCTAATAGCACCAATATATTGCAGTGAACTGTGAATTTAAAAAAAAAAAACAAGCTGCAAAATATTTGAAGGGTTATCTGATCTTGGTTAGAGAACATGCATATAGATATTATGATTATCACCAGCATAGGGGCAAATCTTAAAAAAAGACTATTTATGACCAAGGGTGACAAAACATTACTTTGTACTTGCTTTTTGTTGAGTTTCCTTCTGGGAAGGAAATTTTTTTTTTTTCCTCCTGCGATACAACTGCCTATTTGGGGGTTCTTTTGTGGAGCTTGAAATGCAAATTCTGTTGATCGTGCAAACAACCAAAACCCAATAAAATCCATTTCATTTCCCTGTGTAGCATTCCAACATAAGGCATTTCCATGGTGACTCTCAACTCAAACTTCAAACTTATAGTCTAAGCAGAGACTTGATATTGATGATAGATAGATAGATAGATAGATAGATAGATAGATAGATAGATAGATAGATAGATAGATAGAAGTAGAGGTAGAGGTAGAGCGAGAGATAATACAGTGTAAATCATAGAGTTAGAGAGATTTGATATAGAAGATAGATAGATAGATAGATAGATAGATAGATAGATAGATAGATAGATAGATAGATAGATGTTAGATAGGGTTAGACAGAGTGAGATAGATAGATAGATAGATAGATAGATAGATAGATAGATAGATAGATAGGGTTAGACAGAGTGAGATAGATAGATAGATAGATAGATAGATAGATAGATAGATAGATAGATAGATAGATAGATAGGGTAGATAAAGTTAGATAGATAGATAGATAGATAGATAGATAGATAGATAGATAGGAAGGAAAGGAAGACAGGGCCACTCACAAAGGACTCAAATGTTTATACACTAACGCACAGAGTATGAACAGCAAACAGGGTGAACTAGAAATTCAGGTTAATGAGGGAAGATACGATATTGTTGCCATTACGGAAACATGGTGGGATGAAACCCACACATGGAACACACAGCTAGAGGGATTTAAATTATTTAAAAGAAACAGACCAAATAAAAGAGGAGGTGGAGTTGCTCTCTATATAAGAAATAACTACATCTCCACAGAAATAGAGTACAACAATGATAAAAACTGTCTTGAATGCATTTGGGTCAATATAAAAGGGGGGGGGAAATGACATTGCCATAGGTGTATACTACAGACCACCCAACCAAACAGAGGAAATAGATGAACTTTTTGCTAGTCAGCTAACTAAGGTATGTAGGAATAGTAATGGGGGACTTTAACTACCCTGACATCAACTGGGAGACAAACTCCGCACCAAGTGGAAGATCAAACAGGTCCCTGGCAAACCTAGCAGACAACTTTGTCTCCCAAAAAGTAGAAAAGGGAACTAGGGGATTAGCCATTTTGGATCTAATTCTCACTAACAGAGATGAAATGATAGAAGGTGTTGAAGCCATAGGAACCCTGGGAGGAAGTGATCATGCAATATTAGAATTCAACATTATAGAAGCACAAGCAATAGAACACAGTCAAACTAGAGTCTTGGACTTCAAGAGAGCTAATTTCAATAAACTTAGAGAGGGCTTGGGAAGGATTCCATGGATGAGAATCCTCAATGGCTGAGGTGGCGCAGCAGTTAGGGTGCAGTACTGCAGGCCACTTTAGCTGACTGTGTTCAGCAGGTTAGCGGTTCAAATCTCACCGGCTCAAGGTTGACTCAGCCTTCCATCCTTCCGGGGTAGGTAAAATGAGGACCCAGATTGTTGGGGGCAATGTAAATATATATATACATTGCTTACTGGTGTACACCGCTTAGAGAGTGCTTGCACTTAAAGCGGTATATAAGTCTCATAAATAAAATAAGGGGAAAACAACTCAAGAAGCTTGGGAAATTTTGAAAAATGAGATAATAAAAGCACAGTCTAGCACAATACCAACAAAGAGGAAAAACAACAGCTCTCAAAAGAAACCAGCATGGCTGCATAAATAACTCTCTGACAAATTGAAAGATAAAAAGGACAAGTATAGAAAGTGGAAAGAGGGGAACATAACTAAGTCAGAATATCAGCAAATAGCCCGAGCCTGCAAAGATGAAGTGAAGAAAGCCAAGGCTCAAAATGAACTAAGGCTTGCGACCAAAGTCAAAAATAACAAAAAAAGCTTCTTTCAACATGTAAAAAACAAGAAAAAAGTGAAGGAAATGATTGGTCCATTAGTGGGTGGAAGTGGCAAGAAGGTGACAAGCAACAGGGAGAAAGCAGAACTATTTAACTCGTTTTTTGCATCTGTCTTTACACAAAGGGAAAAAACAGACCAACCTATCAAAAATGTGCCATAAAAAACAAAATAAAACACAAGTTAAGAGGGCAAGAAATGGTTGAGCACCTGTCCAGCCTAGATGAGTTCAAATCACCAGGACCAGATGGATTACACCCCAGAGTTCTCAAGGAACTGGCAGATGTGATATCGGAACCACTGAACTATATTTTTCAAAGATCCTGGAACACAGGGGAACTACCAGAGGACTGGAAAAGAGCTGATGTAGTTCCCATCCTCAAAAAAGGAAAAAAAATGGATCCAGGAAATTACAGACCTATCAGCCTGACCTCAATACCTGGGAAGATCCTGGAAAAGATAATCAAACAACGAATCAACAACACCTAGAGGCAAACAAAGTCATTACTAAAAGCCAACATGGGTTTGTCAAAAATAGATCATGCCAGACAAATCTTATTGCATTCTTTGACCAAGTGACAAAATTAGTGGATCAGAGGAATGCTGTGGACATAATTTACTTGGACTTCAGTAAGGCATTTGATAAAGTAGATCACAACCTACTACTTGATAAGATAGAAAAATGTGGGGTAGACAGAATCACCACCAGATGGATCCGTAGCTGGCTGACCGGCCGTACTCAGCGAGTGGTCCTCAATGGAACTGCATCTATATGGAGGGAAGTGTGTAGTGGGGTGCCCCAGGGCTCTGTTCTGGGCCCAGTACTTTTCAACATCTTCATCAACGATTTGGATGAAGGGATAGATGGGGAACTCATCAAATTTGCAGACGACACCAAGCTGGCAGGAATAGCCAACACTCCAGAAGACAGGCTTAAGATACAGAAGGATCTGGACAGACTTGAACACTGGGCACTAACTAACAAAATGAAATTCAATGGTGAAAAAAGCAAGGTTCTACATTTAGGCAAGAAAAACCAAATGCACAAGTACAGCATAGGTGGCACCATGCTCAATAGTAGTAATTGTGAGAGGGACCTCCGAGTCCTAATAGACAATCACCTTAAATATGAGCCAGCCGTGTGCTGCAGCTGCCAAAAAGGCCAACACAGTGCTAGGCTGCATTAACAGAGGGATAGAATCAAGATCACGTGAAGTATTAATACCACTCTTCAATGCCTTGGTAAGGCCACACTTGGAATACTGCATCCAGTTTTGGTCACCACGATGTAAAAAAGATGTTGAGACTCTAGAAAGAGTACAGAGAAGAGCAACAAAGATGATTAGGGGACTGGAGGCTAAAACATATAAGGAACGGTTGCTAGAATTGGGTATGTCTAGTTTAACGAAGAGAAGGACAAGGGGGGACATGATAGCAGTATTCCAATATCTCAGGGGCTGCCATAAAGAAGAGGGAATTAAGCTATTTTCCAAAGCACCTGAAGGCAGGACAAGAAGCAACGGGTGGAAACTAATCAAGGAGAGAAGCAACCTAGAACTAAGGAGAAACTTCCTGACAGTGAGAACAATTAATCAGTGGAACAGCCTGCCTCCAGAAACAGTAAATGCTCCAACACTGGAAGTTTTTAAGAAGAGACTGGACAGCCATTTGTCCGAAATGGTGTAGGGTTTCCTGCCTGAGCAGGGGGTTGGATGAGATGACCTCCAAGGTCCCTTCCAACTTTACTACTATTACTATTACGATAGGTAGGTAGGTAGGTAGGTAGGTAGGTAGGTAGGTAGATAGATAGATAGATAGATAGATAGATAGATAGATAGATAGATAGATAGATAGATAGATAGAAAGAAAGAAAGAAAGAAAGAAAGAAAGAAAGAAAGAAAGAAAGAAAGAAAGAAAGAAAGAATTGGAGTTGAAACTGGCTGGTGAATTCTGGGACTTGAAGTCCACAGCTCTTAAAGCTGCTGACGTTGGACGCCCTGGTTTACCCTATAAACTACATCATCTGTATGAAGTCCATGCTGAAAGTCCAATTAATGTTCAGATATCACCAGCCCATTATCATGTGCTGACAGAACAGGAAGGTGAAGTACCAAATTCAGAGAAAGTATATAGCTGGCTCTCTTGTGTCCTCTGAAAAGAGGGCCTGTGAAGGTGACGCTGTCTCTAATTCTTCAAGAGTCACCTCTTGAACTTTATCAACCCTCACACTATTTTGCTGTCGTCTTTCACATTCCAAATCATATTTCCAAAACAAGGTTGTTGTTTTTTGTCGGCGAACTTTTGTTTTTCTCGGCGAACTCAACGTCCCATTAGGGCAGATCTGGAGGTTACTGACGAAGCCTCCCCAGGACGTAGTAAGGTAGTAAGAAGCAAAACATGTTGACAAAATGAATCAAAGCAGCCCGTTGAGTGTGTCTCTAGTTGCAGGCTAGAGGTGAAACTGCAACTGCTCTGACAACAGCCCACCTGAAAGACTAGTTAGACAGGTAAGCAGCTGATTGGCCTTCCAACTGGCTCCGTGCTGCATTTTCCAGTGATATGTGTGTGTGTGTGTGTGTGTGTGTGTGTGTGTGTGTGTTATGCACAAATATCTAACCGATATTTCCTTCAGTTTCTTCTCTGGAGAAACATTTCCCAAACAGCAATGTGTCAGTTTTGGAACACAAGTAATCCTTGATTTATGACCACAATTGATCCCCCCCCAAAAAAAATTCTGTTGCTAAATGAGACATTTGTTAAGTGAGTTTTGCCCCGTTTTATGACATTTCTTGCCACCGTTCTTGTTAAGGGAAACATTTCCCAAACAGCAATGTGTCAGTTTTGGAACACAAGTAATCCTTGATTTATGACCACAATTGATCCCCCCCCAAAAAAAATTCTGTTGCTAAATGAGACATTTGTTAAGTGAGTTTCCCCGTTTTATGACATTTCTTGCCACCGTTCTTGTTAAGGGACTTGCTGCAGTTGTTAAATTAGTAATACGGTTAAGTGAATACGGCTTCCCCCGTTGACTTTGTGTCAAGATCCAATTCGAGAATCCAAACAAAACTCCGGATTCATTTCGTTTCCGGAAAGCTTACTATTTATTTAATAGACAGCTTGGTTATGTCAAAGCAAAAATAACTCTTGAGGTTCCAACACTCATTCATAGACGTAAACAATAGTTTTCCCAGCCAAACAACCAATGTCTTATGTAATCCATTGTCAACAAGTCCACTTTGTTATGGGAACCGGCTGCTTCAAATCCACACCTGTTCTGGTGTCCTTGACGAGCCTTCAGGCTCCCACGGTCTGCAGCTGAATTGAAGAAGTTTTGTTTCTCCATCTAAGCCACTTGAAAGTAACACCTCCTCCCCCTTAATCTAAAGGCAAGTTGAAACGCAGAGGAAGGTAGTTGCCAAAGTTTCATCCTTGACACTTTGCTTGTGTCAGCTTTTGCGACCTTCTGACAAGTCAGTCACAAACATGATGTCAACGCTGCTAACATCGGATGGAAATGGAGCCATCTTTTCTCTTTCGCTTTTAGAGTTAGATGATGCTGGGAGGGGGGATGTGAATGAGAGTCCAGTTAGACATAACAACAAATACTCAGTCGTGGGAATCAAGGTTATTGAGCCCAGAGCGGATAAAGATTTGGTGGGCTGGAGAGCTGGGGAGAAAGCCCGCGCTTCAAGCTAATTGGGGAATGTGATTTGTGACTGTTAATTGGAGGAGGGAATTGTGCTTTACTACTTTGTGCCCAGGGGACAGGAATTCAATTTTTGGCTTTAACTATGTAGTGCCAATGCTTTGTTTCTCGAAAAAAAAAAGATTCTTTAAGGTAAACAATGCCTCAAAGTTCTTTTGAAGAGATTCGTCTGTCAGAACCAGGACACATAAACCAGTTGCCAAGCGTCTGAATTTTGATCACGTGATCATGGGGGAATCATAAGTGTGAAAAATGGTCGTATGTCCCATTTTTCAGTGCCATTGTAATATTGAACAGTCACTAAACCAACTTTTGTAAGTCAAGGAATACAACCACGTTCCATTAATCTGGGTTAGCTCTGGATGGTGATTTATTTGAATGTATCTTTCCTGGCGACAACATCTTTAATCTCCAACTATCAGCCATGGTAACTTGGAGTACAAAAATATCTAGAGTTTTAATCCACTTGGCTCTAGATTGAGCAGAGAGAGAAGGTCACCGAGACATTTTGTGTGTTGCCGGTTACGAAACATAAGACGACAACTGAGGCTGGTTAGCTAGTTAGTTGTAACTTTATTGTGGTTAGTTGCGAAGTCATGTCCGACCCGTAGCAACCCCATGGACCACGTTCGTCCAGGCCTTCCTGTCCTCTACCATCTTCTGGAGTCCATTGAAGCTCACGCCTACTGCTTCAGTGACTCCATCCAGCCATCTCATTCTCTTTTGTCCCATTCTTCTCTTGCCTCCATCTTTCCCAGCATTAGGCTCTTCTCCAGTGAGTCCTTCCTTCTCATTAGGTGGCCAAAGGACTTGAGTTTCAACTTCAGGATCTGGCCTTCTAAAGAGCAGTCAGGGTTGATCTCCTCTAGGACTGACCGGTTTGAATGCCTTGCAGTCCAGGGGACTCGCAGGAGTCTTCTCCAACACCAGAGTTCAAAGGCCTCCATTCTTCGGCACTCAGCCTTTCTTATGGTCCAACTTTCACAGCCATACATTGCAACTGGGAAAACCATGGCCTTGACTATACACATTTTTCTTGGCAGGGTGACGCTAATAATTAGCTATTCTATGGTGGATGGTTCCAGAACCTTCCAAACGAGGACAATTCAGAAAATGTAGGGGAGAGGATGCCTAAGTAACCATTAAAATTCAGACCAGGTTTAGGCAACTTGACGTTCTCCAAATGCTTTGGGGGTACAGTTCCCTTTTGCAGGTAGCCCTCAACCTACAAACAGTTCATTTAGTGACCACTCAAAGATACGACAGCACTGAAATAAGTGATCATTTTTTCACACTTACGACCATTGTAACATCCCCATGGTCACCTGATCAAAATTTGGACACTGGGCAACTGGTTGATGATTACGACAGTTGCCGTGTCCCGGGGAGGTCATGTGATCCCCTTTTGTGACAAGCAACAAGCAAGGTTGGTAACACAACGTTGTTACCAACTTAACCACTGAATTTAGCAACAGTGGCTTGTGAAATGGGGCAACGTAACACGTTTCACTTACTAACCGAAATGTTTCAGCTTAATTGTGGCGGTAAGTCAAGGACTACCTGTCTGTTTATTGCTTCTGACCTAATTGACTGGAGATGATGGACATTAATAACATAAAATAATCTGGAGAGCACCAGATTAGTTTGTCTCTCATCTAGGCACATGTTTCAGATAAAATCAGTGGGTCAAAAGTTAACTTCAGGCGAAAGCTATTGAAGGAAGCAACCCTAGAAATACGCTGGCTGAAAATAGTCAGATACTTCCTAGGTCCCGTGGCTGTCGCATTTCTTCTGGCTTTATCAGGAAATCTCAAAAAAGAATGCCTTGAATTTAAAAAAAAAAAATTGCAGGGTGCGTAGGCTGTTAGTTCTGTCTTTCTCAAGGGAAGACCCCGCTCTTCTCTGGGTTCTGCTTGGGGGCTAACCATACATTTTTAGTAGACTGATGTCTCCTAACCAGCTTTCGTAACTATCATTTCAGATGCCCGTGAGGTTAAAACCATGGTCCTGCAACTCCCTCTGATTGGTTGGTAAGTAGGCTAATCGAAAATATTTTCCTGTCCCTGTCTGTCTCAAGAACCTATTGTAACTTATAACAATATACTAAAATGGCCTTTTTTTTCCTATCCCTTGTAAATAGTGGTTATTTTCCAGTATGTGTGTGTAAGAGAGACAGACAGAGAGAGAGAGAGAGAGAGAAGAGAGAGGAGGGAAGGAGGAAGAGAGAGAGAGAAAGGAGGGAGAAAGAGAGAGGGAGAGAAAGAGAAGAAGCGTCATCAGCTTCTGATCAAGGAGAATACTTCTAGCTCAGGGTTGAAATAAAGGATCCTTGGTGCTCTCTGAGCTTGGTGGTTTTCTTGCAGATGTTTCATGAACCAAACTAGGTAACATCATCAGTGCTAGAAGGGAGGGGGTTTGCAGACAGGAGGAGGAGGAGGAGGAGGAGGAGGAGGAGGAGGAGGAGGAGGAGGAGGAGGAGGAGGAGAAGAAGAAGAAGAAGAAGAAGAAGAAGAAGAAGAAGAAGAAGAAGAAGAAGAAGAAGAAGAAGAAGAAGAAGAAGAAGAATAAGAAGAAGAAGAAGAAGAAGAAGAAGAAGAAGAAGAAGAAGAAGAAGAAGAAGAAGAAGAAGAAGAAGAAGAAGAAGAAGAAGAAGAAGAAGAAGAAGAAGAAGAAGAAGAAGAAGAAGAAGAAGAAGAAGAAGAATGAAAGGGCTGTGTGGTCCTTGGTGATCTCTGAGCTTGGTGGTTTCCTTGCAGACGTTTCATTACCCAACTAGGTAACATCATGAGTGCTAGAAGGGAGGGGGTTTGCAGAGAGGAAAAGGAGGAAGAGGAAGAGGAGAAGGAGAAGGAGGAGTACTGTGGGGTCCTTGGTGCTCTCTGAGCATGCTGGTTTTCTTGCAGACGTTTCATGAGCCAAACCAGTCAGGGCTAGCCCTGGTGAAGTTACCCTAGAGCTTGGTGGGCAGACGTTTCATTACCCAACTAGGTAACATCATGAGTGCTAGAAGGGAGGGGGTTTGCAGAGAGGAAAAGGAGGAAGAGGAAGAGGAGAAGGAGAAGGAGGAGTACTGTGGGGTCCTTGGTGCTCTCTGAGCATGCTGGTTTTCTTGCAGACGTTTCATGAGCCAAACCAGTCAGGGCTAGCCCTGGTGAAGTTACCTAGTTTGGGTCATGAAACGTCTGCAAGAAAACCAGCAAGCTCAGAGAGCACCAAGGATCCCAGTCCTCCTCCTCCTCCTCCTCCTCCTCCTCCTCCTCCCCCCCTCCTCCTCCTCCTCCTCCTCCTCCTCTCTGCAAACTCCCCCCTCTTCTAGAACTGAATTCTGATTCAAGAATATCAAGAACGACAACAACAAAAACCCCTCAAAACAATTTCAGTCCAAAACAGGGCACTTTTTAAATAAAGAAAGGGAAAAAAAAGCAGGAAGCACTCAATAACAGAAGGGATGCTTCCAAGCCCCCAAAGGGGAGTTACCTGCCTATTACACCCCTGACCCAAAATAAGTTCCTAGATTTGTATCAATTTGCCCAGGAGGCCAGGCCCATGTGCCAACTTGGAAATCATTAGTTTTAAACCCAACATAAGGATATCCAGGTAACCTTCAGATTTGCTCAATGGGCTACATTGAATATTTAAGAGTAGAAGAAGAAGAAGAAGAAGAAGAAGAAGAAGAAGAAGAAAGAAGAAGAAGAAGAAGAAGAAGAAGAAGAAGAAGAAGAAGAAGAAGAAGAAGAAGAAGAAGAAGAAGAAGAAGAAGAAGAAGAAGAAGAAGAAGAAGAAGAATGAAAGGGCTGTGTGGTCCTTGGTGATCTCTGAGCTTGGTGGTTTCCTTGCAGACGTTTCATTACCCAACTAGGTAACATCATGAGTGCTAGAAGGGAGGGGGTTTGCAGAGAGGAGAAGGAGGAAGAGGAAGAGGAGAAGGAGAAGGAGGAGTACTGTGGGGTCCTTGGTGCTCTCTGAGCATGCTGGTTTTCTTGCAGACGTTTCATGAGCCAAACCAGTCAGGGCTAGCCCTGGTGAAGTTACCTAGTTTGGGTCATGAAACGTCTGCAAGAAAACCAGCAAGCTCAGAGAGCACCAAGGATCCCAGTCCTCCTCCTCCTCCTCCTCCTCCTCCTCCTCCTCCCCCCCTCCTCCTCCTCCTCCTCCTCCTCCTCTCTGCAAACTCCCCCCTCTTCTAGAACTGAATTCTGATTCAAGAATATCAAGAACGACAACAACAAAAACCCCTCAAAACAATTTCAGTCCAAAACAGGGCACTTTTTAAATAAAGAAAGGGAAAAAAAAGCAGGAAGCACTCAATAACAGAAGGGATGCTTCCAAGCCCCCAAAGGGGAGTTACCTGCCTATTACACCCCTGACCCAAAATAAGTTCCTAGATTTGTATCAATTTGCCCAGGAGGCCAGGCCCATGTGCCAACTTGGAAATCATTAGTTTTAAACCCAACATACGGATATCCAGGTAACCTTCAGATTTGCTCAATGGGCTACATTGAATATTTAAGAGTAGGGATGATGTTGTCTAGTTGGGGAATGAAACATGAGTAAGAAACCCACCAAGCTCAGAGAGCATCAAAGACCCCACAATCCTTTTCTTCTTCTTCTTCTTCTTCCTCTTCTTCTTCTTCTTCTTCTTCTTCTTCTTCTTCTTCTTCTTCTTCTTCTTCTTCTTCTTCTTCTTCTTCTTCTTCCTCCTCCTCCTCCTCCTCCTCCTCCTCCCCACTTTCTTCTGGCACTGATGATGTTACCTAGTTGGGTAACGAAACATCTACAAGAGAACCACCAAGCTCAGAGAACGAAGCACCCAACTGTCATTCTCCTCCTCTTCCTCTTCCTCTTCCTCTTCCTCTTTCTCCTCTTCCTCCTCCTCCTCTACAAACCCCACTTCCTTCTGGCACTGATGATGTTACCTAGTTGGGTAACGAAACATCTACAAGAGAACCACCAAGCTCAGAGAACGAAGCACCCAACTGTCATTCTCCTCCTCTTCCTCTTCCTCTTCCTCTTTCTCCTCTTCCTCCTCCTCCTCCTCCTCTACAAACCCCACTTCCTTCTGGCACTGATGATGTTACCTAGTTGGGTAACGAAACATCTACAAGAGAACCTCCATGCTCAGAGAACCAAACACCCCACTGTCATTCTCCTCCTCCTCCTCTTCCTCCTCCTCCTCTTAAAAGAGTGGATGAATCTTTTCAATTTATCCGCTGCGGCGTATCTTCTAAATGTTGCAGTTGCAGGACTCTAGGTTTAGTTCTCCGCTCCTGTCTCACTTCTCAGCAGAGCTTTCCAGCTCATTTCAACTCCATTTCGAACGAAATACACCGCTGGTTAATATTTAACCAAGGAAATACTTTCTAATTCTGTCCTGTTTGGTAGAGGAAGAAAAACACCTTTGCGGTTTATCTAGTTTATCTAGTTTAACCTTGCGTCTTCAATATGAAAACAATGAAAGAATGAGAGGGAGGGAGGGAGAGAGAGAGAGAAGAAGAAGAAGAAGAAGAAGAAGAAGAAGAAGAAGAAGAAGAAGAAGAAGAAGAAGAAGAAGAAGAAGAAGAAGAAGAAGAAGAAAGAAAGAAAGAAAGAAGAAGAAGAAGAAGAAGAAGAAGAAGAAGAAGAAGAAGAAGAAAGAAAGAAAGAAAGAAAGAAAGAAAGAAAGAAAGAAAGGAAAACAAACTGTATACAGGCAGATCATGTGTTTCTCTCCTGGTTGGTTGCACAAATATTTATGCAGACTGCTGGTGAAAGAAAGAAAGAAAGAAAGAAAGAAAGAAAGAAAGAAAGAAAGAAAGAAAGAAAGAAAGAAAGAAAGAAAGAAAGAAAGAAAGAAAGAAAGAAAGAAAGAAAAACGGTATACAGGCAGATCATGTGTTTCTCTCCTGGTTGGTTGCACAAATATTTATGAAGAAAGGAAAAGAAAGAAAGAAAGAAAGAAAGAAAGAAAGAAAGAAAGAAAGAAAGAAAGAAAGAAAGAAAGAGGGAGGGAGGGAGGGAGACAGGGAGGGAGGGGAATGTAAGAAACATGCTGATTGAGAGTCCAGTCAGATGTCATCACCTTTAGTGTTTCCCATGTTTAATCATAATTGGAAACTCATTTTATCCAATGGGCACTTTCAAAAAATAAAGTGGAAAGTCCCACCTCTTGCTATTTTGCATAAAATTCCCTGCTTCAGATGCCTGTCCACCCCCCCCCCCCTTTCTCTTTACAGATGCTGACAAAGAAGAATCCAGATGGGGTGCAAATGCTGTAAAATGATTAAAAGGTAGGATAGCTTCCATCTCATTTCTGGCAGGGCGTTAAACTCAAAGAAAGTTGATACAGCCAGCACATTAGCTTTTTTTAACTTATAAATTTGGCAAGCTGGGCCAACCTCAAAATTCTGAGTGGCCTGACAAAAGCAAAAAAAAAAAAAAAATTAAAAAAAAATATAATTGTTAATCCATTTTCCCCACAATGGACATCCATAAACAGTCAGCTAGAAGTTGAAAGCATGGTGGAATACTGTTTCGTTTTGTTTTTAATTGCGTAGCCCAACATAGAGAAAGTGTGCAGCTAACTTTAATTCCATTTCCGTGTAGTTGTGCCGTTTTGACGCTCAAAATTCAGATGAGAAAACCTTGGCGAAATTAGTGGGTTTTCTCCATAATCGGGGAAGGGGGGGGAAAAAACCCAAAGAATAACTGAATATTCTCAAATTTTCCCTAGCTACATCTTTCATCCCCAAGACGTGCAGACGACCGCCTACATCAGTGAGATCAATAACTACAAGACAGGTGATGAAGAAAGAGACAAATTTCATTGCAAGCAGGACAGTGATGTTCTGGGCTGTAGAAATGAACTTCCAATTGTTGAGACGCAGCTAGGAGCAAACCAATGCAGGTTCAACCACTCAAAAGATCCCCTCTGGAGTTACCGAATCCCTGCTCTTGGGGAGAAAGGACTTGGACACTCAGTAGAAAAATGCGGCATGAATGGGATCCATTCCTCCAAGAATGTCAGCCCGGTCCCTCATAATAAAACCCAACCTAGAGAGATTAACCTGTACAGTTCTTCTGGTCCGCTACTTGATCCTCCGGGCAAAAGAGTCTTCCAGCCAAAAATAGGTGACCAACTTGAGATCTTGGATCCTGAACCTCACCCAAAGCAGACTTTGGAAAGTTCAAATGCCCTTTGCAAAGAGGTTCCTCAGACTGATCCGATTTTTTCCATACAGTGTGCCCTCCCAGAGATACGAGGCAAAGACATTCCGTTGGATAGTCCATCTTCGTTCCTCGAAACCAACCATGTGGAGAAATCAAAGGCTGTTGGGCAGGAGAAGCTCTCAAACCACGTTGTGCAGATCAACCAGAGCACGGAGAGCCTAGCTATCATCCATAACTGGTATCCGTCGTGTGGTGAGTCCGATGAAGGGTACGGTGTCTGGAGGAGAAGTCCTTTCAGTATCTCTTTCGAGGACAACATGTCCAACATATCCGGAGGGAAGCAGGGAGAGTCCGCATGGGAAGCTAGGTGGGATGGCTTCACCGAGATAAATGGAGAACTGGAGGAAGACGCGGAAGTCGCGGAGGCCCTGGCCGCCCTGGAGGCTGCTACGGCAGGTGAAGTTTTTGAAGAGGATGGAGAAGAAGACTACTAGGTGGCTGTCGAGGTAGTGATAATATGTGTCTCATTAAGAGTAAGGAGTTGCTGCACCGAGAGAGCCATTTGGGGGTCTGGGCTCAGGATGTTCATAGCCGGTTGAAAGGAATCTACGCATAGACTGAGTAAGATATTTAATGATAGTGAGAGACCGTTGCGTCCACTCTGCACTTTTTCCAGTGCCACATAATGAGTCCTCATGAACCTCACCCATGGACCTTGGAGACCTTGCCTTCATCCAGCCAGACCAAGCCCTTTTTCATCGACCACGGTACACGAGCATATCGTTCTGTAAGGAACAGTTCTCAAGACCTACGTTTTGATGGCTTTGCAGGGTGCACGTATTGTCTGACGGGGCAAAGAGAAGACTCTTGATGGAAGAATAACAAAGAACGAACATGAATTCCTGGAGGGAAGGGGTGGGTTTTTAATAAACAAACTCTATGTAGCCCATTGTAGGGCTTAAGCGATAGCTTTTTTCGGTGTGTTGGTGTGTGTGTGTCCTGTTTCGAAGTGGTGGGAAAGTATGCTGGCGGTGGTCAGCAGTGACTAAGATTTGGTACGCAACCCGTTGTCCAAAAATTGGTTCGGCCTGGCGCAGAAGCCAGTCAGAGCCAGACACGAGAGATGGGACTTTTGCAAAACTTTTATTGAAGCGCTTCAGCCAAAGGGCCCCAGTCCAATTTGGGAGCTGAGACCCCCCTGAACAACGACAGCATAGCACGATCTTTTATGCAGTGGATTTCCAGAAATAGGGAAGTAACATTTCACAAAGCTAATATCTCTTTTTTTGGGGAGTTCTACCTCGCTTTTAGTCTACGTGTCCATTCCTTCCCTTTCCTTCCCGTGGAGAGACATGCAGGAGGAATCCTGTGTGAGAAGCCCCCCATTTTCCACACCCAGTGTGAGGAGGCCCTGCTATCTCTTCACCACTTGCTTTGCTCCTTCCCTGTTCAGCAACTGATTTTAGATAAGGTCCCCACTGCTCCTTTTGGTGTCTAGAACGGTTATTAAAGAAAATGGAATGGCCACGGATTCATAGGGAAGCAAATGTCTTTTTCTTTTCCTTTCCCCTTTTTTCCCCTTTCCTTCTTTCCTTTCCTTCTCTTCCCCTTCCCTTCCCTTCCTTTCCCTTCCCTTCCCTTTCCTTCTCTTCCCTTTCCTTTCTCTTCCCTTCCCTTCTCTTCCCCTTCCTTTCCCTTCCCTTTTGTTCTCTTCCCCTTCCTTTCCCTTCCCTCTTCCTTTCCTTTCCCTTTCCTTTCCTTCCCTTCCCTTTCATTCTCTTCCCCTTCCTTTCCCTTTCCTTCCCTTCTCTTCCCCTTCCTTTCCTTTCCTTTCTCTTCCCTTCTCTTTCCTTTCCTTCTCTTCCCCTTCCCTTCCCTTCCCTTCCCTTTCGTTCTCTTCCCCTTCCTTTCCTTCCTTTCCTTTCCTTTCATTCTTTTCCCCTTCCTTTCCCTTTCCTTCCCTTCTCTTCCCCTTCCTTTCCTTTCTCTTCCCTTCTCTTTCCTTTCCTTCTCTTCCCCTTCCCTTCCCTTCCCTTTCGTTCTCTTCCCCTTCCTTTCCTTTCCCTTCCCTTTCATTCTCTTCCCCTTCCTTTCCCTTTCCTTCCCTTCTCTTCCCCTTCCTTTCCTTTCCTTTCTCTTCCCTTCTCTTTCCTTTCCTTCTCTTCCCCTTCCCTTCCCTTCCCTTTCGTTCTCTTCCCCTTCCTTTCCTTTCCCTTCCCTTTCATTCTCTTCCCCTTCCTTTCCCTTTCCTTCCCTTCTCTTCCCCTTCCTTTCCTTTCTCTTCCCTTCTCTTTCCTTTTGTTCTCTTCCCCTTCCTTTCCTTTCCTTTCCTTTCGTTCTTTTCCCCTTCCTTTCCCTTCCCTTTCGTTCTCTTCCCCTTCCTTTCCTTTCCCTTTCCTTTCCTTCCCTTCCCTTTCATTCTCTTCCCCTTCCTTTCCCTTTCCTTCCCTTCTCTTCCCCTTCCTTTCCTTTCCTTTCTCTTCCCTTCTCTTTCCTTTCCTTCTCTTCCCCTTCCCTTCCCTTCCCTTCCCTTTCGTTCTCTTCCCCTTCCTTTCCTTCCTTTCCTTTCCTTTCATTCTTTTCCCCTTCCTTTCCCTTTCCTTCCCTTCTCTTCCCCTTCCTTTCCTTTCTCTTCCCTTCTCTTTCCTTTCCTTCTCTTCCCCTTCCCTTCCCTTCCCTTTCGTTCTCTTCCCCTTCCTTTCCTTTCCCTTCCCTTTCATTCTCTTCCCCTTCCTTTCCCTTTCCTTCCCTTCTCTTCCCCTTCCTTTCCTTTCCTTTCTCTTCCCTTCTCTTTCCTTTCCTTCTCTTCCCCTTCCCTTCCCTTCCCTTTCGTTCTCTTCCCCTTCCTTTCCTTTCCCCTTTCATTCTTTTCCCCTTCCTTTCCCTTTCCTTCCCTTCTCTTCCCCTTCCTTTCCTTTCTCTTCCCTTCTCTTTCCTTTCCTTCTCTTCCCCTTCCCTTCCCTTCCCTTTCGTTCTCTTCCCCTTCCTTTCCTTTCCCTTCCCTTTCATTCTCTTCCCCTTCCTTTCCCTTTCCTTCCCTTCTCTTCCCCTTCCTTTCCTTTCTCTTCCCTTCTCTTTCCTTTTGTTCTCTTCCCCTTCCTTTCCTTTCCTTTCCTTTCGTTCTTTTCCCCTTCCTTTCCCTTCCCTTTCGTTCTCTTCCCCTTCCCCTTCGTTTCCCTTCCCTCTTCCTTTCCTTCCCTTCCCTTTCCTTTCCTTTTCCTTTCCTTCACTCTTCCTTCCCTTCCCTTTCTCCTTTTTTCCAGCCTAAATTAAGGATACTTTACATGTCATGCTGAAATTTCTGCAAGGAAATGGTTTTCATGTATAAAGCCAAGGATTATAAGAAAGACTTTGGGATAATTTGCATTAAAATGATATCAGGAGATTTGCATTTTTTTCTTAAAAAAAAAAAACACCACATAAGAATTAGTAGTCTGGAAACTACAGAAAGCCTTTGTTCAGGTAAGTTACAACAGGTTTTTTTTTTTTTTTTTTTTAAAAACCTACATTTTTCAGCAAATTAAAATTGTATCTTGGAAACTTGGACAGAAAAAAAAAACCACCCAAGGAATCTAGTAGCCCCTTTTCAGACGAAGCAACGTTATTAAAAGAGATAAAGTTTTAATGCACTAACACACAGCTCTCTTACAAGGTCTACAAACCTGGACACACTAAACCAGTTTTTCTCAACCTTGACAATTTTAAGGCATGTGGACGTCAACTCCCAGAATGCCACAGCCAGCAATGCTGGCTGTGGAATTCTGGGAGTTGACGTCCACATGCCTTAAAATTGTCAAGGTTGAGAAACACTGCACTAAACAAACCGGATTTTTACCGATCTTCCTAACTTCATCTCAAAGAAAAATAAGAGCCCCAGCTGGAAGTCAAAACAAGTTTTCTGTTTCAGCTGAAAACTCTCCTTTTTTTTTTCCACACGTGAAGAGCAGAGAGATCTTCAGTTAGACAGTGACTGTGATTCTTTGGCACCCAAATGTGCACACACACACACACACACCAAGACACACACACACACCCCTTCAAAGCCACTGGGAACCCATTTCAACCAGCACTCAGCTCAAACATTGAGTGGGAGTCCTTTCTTCCATTTCAAGAGATGCCCCAAAAATGGCATCTCGTTTTATAAAACGGAAGCATAGGAAGTCCTCAGCTTTACGACCGTAACTGAGCCCCAACTTCTTCAGCTCTGACTGGATGGTGGAGAACGGAAGGATTTATACTCTTTGCAGAGAGCTGGTCATTTGCATCCTTTTAGAGAGTCGTTGAGGCCACTTGGAGGTTTGTCTGTGTTCTCGGGGTCACGTGAGTGGTGCAAATGGGTGTGGAGCCTTCTTGGCTTCAAAATGTTTTCAATAATAATAATAATAATAATAAAGTTGGAAGAGACCTTGGAGATCATCTAGTCCAACCCCCTGCTTAGGCAGGAAATCCTATACCATTTCGGACGAATGTCTGTCCAGTTTCTTCTTAAAAACTTCCAGTGTTGGAGCATTCACCGCTTCTGGAGGCAGATTGTTCCACGGGTTAATTGTTCTCACTGTCAGGAAGTTTCTCCTTAGTTCTAGGTTGCTTCTCTCCTTGCTGAGTTTCCATCCTTTGCTTCTTGTCCTGCCTTCAGGCGCTTTGGAGAATAGCTTGACTCATTTTGGGGATATATCTATGTTGTCTGTATCTCAAACTGAAGCACAAATGGTTCCTGTGGCCTGCCATGTTTTCTGGAAATCTGTTTATGCTCCCGCACCATTTGAAGGATGTTCACCCCAAAGTGCATGGCTAAAATGTCTAAGATGGATGACTGAGACTCTCCACAGACACGTTCAGCAACAGCTAACAATCAGGAACATATCCAGATGCTAAATCCTTGGGGGTTAATTCTAGTTAGTATTCATTCTAGTATGACTTCATTCTTAACCAAGATTTCTTGGCTGTAGCACAAAGTGCAAAGCCAAGATTTTTCTCTTTTTTTCTTTTTTCTTTACCGCAGCAACTCGAAACTGATGAAATTAAGCCCGAGTCCTGCTTTCTGGCCAGGGTGATTCATGGCTGCAGAGGAACATTATATTACTTATTATTCTCCATCAGTTATTTTAGACCGGGGTTTTGGAACGTGGGGAAAGAAAGCTGTTCAAAAAGGGAAGTGTTTTTTGGCTGACCTCAACTTGTTACGCTGTTGTATGTGCGTCTCCCTCTGAATTTAAAAAAAAAAGAAGTCTGAAGACGTTATTACTTTTACAGGAGAAGACAAATAATGAATGGATATTTGATGTTTTTCCTTTACGCTAGCTTAGGTTTCCCGAGGCCGAGCCAGCCAAAGCACATGACAGATGGAATTAAGTATTGGAGATAGATAGATAGATAGATAGATAGATAGATAGATAGATAGATAGATAGATAGATAGATGTTTTCTGAGGTTTTCGCGGGTGTTGGTATGTAGGTCTTTGGTTGTTCGGGTTTTCTCCCGCGTAAAATTGGAAGTGTCTTGGTGACGTTTCAACGAAGTCCCATTCGTCATCTTCAGGCTGGTGTTTTCAGCTTCATGCTCCTCGAAGCACGAAGCACGAAGCTGAAAACACCAGCCTGAAGATGACGAATGGGACTTTGTCGAAACGTCGCCAAGACACTTCCAATTTTACGCGGGAGAAAACCCGAACAACCAAAGACCTACACACACACACATATATATATACACATACATACATACATACATACATACATACATACATACATACTAGCTGTCCCCAGCCACGCGTTGCTGTGGCTCAGTCTGGTTAAATGGAAAAGAAAGAAAAGAGAAAGCGCACGTTTATAATATGTTTAATTTCACAATGCTTGTGGGTATACAATATATTTTGTTGTTCCATTGTCTGTGCAGATACAGAGATTGTCTGAAATCATAGCATGTGTTACTTTTATGTCCAACAGATGGCGCTGTTTTTCCCAAAAATATGTTTTTGCCTGTCACAGGTGTGACATCTACAGTATATAATATAGGTATATAAAAACACGCGCGTATTCGAATGTAACGTTGTGTCAAAATTTCAAAGCAATCGGTGAAGAACTTTCGGAGATTTAAGATTTTGAACAAACATTTACATTTTTATTTATTTAGATAAATATTTTATTAGATTGTTATAGAGATAGGGAAAAGATAGGGTGAGTACGGGTATGGGAAGGGGTAGGAATAAGGAATTCGGGATAGGGTAAGGGGAGGTACAATAATGGGGTAAGCCCCAACAATAATCCCATGCTTTAACAAGCAAATTACTGTCCGGATATACATATTGAGTAAGGATAGATTATATAATACTAAACAATTATAATGAGTAAAGTTGACTATAATCATAGAATTAAAAATTAATAAGTAAATGCAGTTCCTTTAAGTAAATAACCATAATTAATAAAATATCAACTGATTCTAACTATCGCCACTAGTATCTAAAATCACTAGTAATAACACTGTTATTAACATATAAGATAAAGCTTAGTAAAAAAAAAAACTATCGTTTATTCTATTTAATTTCAAGCTCTTTTCTCGTTCTATCATATTTCTAACCACTGATAAAAAAAATTCCCAAGTTTTAAAATAAATTGAATCTTCTTTCTCTTTCATCTCTAAGATTAATCTATCCATTTCTGCACATTCTAAAATTTTGGTAATTATAGCCTGATCAGATGGTGAATTTTCATTTTTTCCAAAATTGGGCAAATACTATTCTTGCAGCTGTTAAAACCTGTAGTATTAAATAATCATTCTCTTTACCATAATTAGATCCTAATATTCCTAGCAAAAACAATTCCGGTTTAAATTCTATCTGTATTTTCGTCATCTTTTCCAGCCATCTACGAATCTTAGACCAATATTTCTTTGCGTTAGGGCATGTCCACCCTAACGTATTGGATCTTTGATATTTGGAGACGGGGATGTGTATGGGCAGGGGGACAGATCGTCCTGCATTTACAACAATTCATTTAGTGACCGTTTGAAGTTACAACAGTACTGGAAAAAAAGGGACTTAGGAGCATTTATCACATTTAATGACCGTTGCAGCATCCCCAGGGTCATACGATTCACACTGGGAGGCTTGACAACTGACTCACATTTATGATGGTTCGCAGTGATCCCCTTTTGCAACCTTTTGACAAGCAAAGTCAACAAATTTCTCGCTTAGCAACATAAAACGTTTGGGTCAATTATGGTCGTTGAGGATCACCCGTATATCCCTGTAAGGGCTGGAGGGAGAAAAACTCTTGAAAATAATCCCTTTAAAACCCAGGTGGCTGAGATGGGGAGGGAATTGGATTCACACACACACACACACACACACACACACACACACACACACATGCTCCAAAAGATGCAGCTGCTTTAAAGAGTTTCAGAGAGTTCTGATACAGCCTTGTTTCGTCGTATCCTCAGGACACACCTTGGTGTAGCTGCAGGAAAGACTTGATTTTTCTAATGCAAAGCCAGTTGCGTTTAATATTACGTAGGGTTTGGCGAATGTAAAGCCAAGTTGGAACCGGTTTCTGGCTTTGCGTCTTCTTGAAATAAGACAGCACCACCTGCAGGATTAAACATAAGCAGCCGGCTACGGTATAATGTGAATTAAAACGTAGCTGAAGCGAAGGATTTTTAGGGCCACTTCCAAGAAAAATGCAGTAAGCGATTATACGTTGAAACGTTTCTCTTCTCCCCCACCCCTCTTCCTGGCTGGGATTTGTTTCCGTGCATCTTCCCCACAAGCGTCTGCACGAACAGATTATGACACAAGTGTCTTAGGGCCTTTTTCACCCCTTATATCAGTGGCACCTGCACCCCCAGAACGCTTCTGATATATTCTCGCACTCCTTACAAAAGTTCGAAATAACGGCAACGAATTATGCATATACACTATAATTTTGAAAACTCATTAAATTTTCACACTCCCTGGAATATCGTCTCGCACACCCCAGGGTGGGGTGAGCACCCGTGGTTGGGAACCTCTGCCTTCTATTTTTAAATGGGAGCTGCAACTGGATAGTGTATGGATCATCCTTGATCAGAATTCGAGACAGCCGTGATTCTCAGCTCTGTTCTTACTTTTTGTTCCTAGCAATTAGTGTATGGTGGCTAATGGGCTGGCTTTATTTTTACTGGCCAAGTTGGGATCCCACCCCCCCATCTTCGAATTTTTGCAAAGGGGAGGGAGGGAGGATGCAAGGAACGGAGAGAGGGAGGAAGGAAGGAAGGAAGGAAGGAAGGAAGGAAGGAAGGAAGGAAGGAAGGAAGGAAGGAACAAGGGAGGGGAGGGTGCAAGGAACGAAGGAGGAAGGAAGGAAGGAAGGAAGGAAGGAAGGAAGGAAGGAAGGAAGGAAGGAAGGAAGGAAGGAAGGAAGGAAGGAAGGAAAAGGAAAGGAAGGAAGAAGGGAGGGGAGGGTGCAAGGAACGAAGGAGGAAGGAAGGAAGGAAGGAAGGAAGGAAGGAAGGAAGGAAGGAAAAGGAAAAAGAAAGGAAGGAAGAAGGGAGGGTGCAAGGAACGAAGGAGGAAGGAAGGAAGGAAGGAAGGAAGGAAGGAAGGAAGGAAGGAAGGAAGGAAGGAAGGAAGGAAAAGGAAAGGAAGGAAGAAGGGAAGGGAGGGTGCAAGGAACGAAGGAGGAAGGAAGGAAGGAAGGAAGGAAGGAAGGAAGGAAGGAAGGAAGGGAAAGGAAAGGAAGGAAGAAGGGAGGGGAGGGTGCAAGGAACGGAGGGAGGGAGGAAGGAAGGAAAGAAGGAAAGGGAAGGAAGAAGGGAGGGGAGGGTGCAAGGAACGGAGGGAGGGAGGAAGGAAGGAAAGAAGGAAAGGGAAGGAAGAAGGGAGGGGAGGGTGCAAGGAACGAAGGAGGAAGGAAGGAAGGAAGGAAGGAAGGAAGGAAGGAAGGAAGGAAGGAAGGAAGGAAGGAAGGAAGGAAGGAAGGGAAAAAATATATATGTATGGATATGGATAAGCCTAACCCACTGGATGAAAAAATGCCTTATTTTTCTGGATCCATGGTATCCCAGTAACAGATGTATTTTGATCCTTGTGGATTTCAAAGCCAGTTCTGCTGGATCTCGTATTTTGTCCTTTTGAGAAAAGTGTGTTGCATATTTAGGAAGATTCTCTCCCAGGGAATGGCTTGCTTTATATTATTATATATTGTGGGGGTCCCCGTTGCTCCCTGAGCTGGGTGGTTTTCTTGCAGATGTTTCAATACCCAACGAGGTAAAATCATCAGTGCTAGAAGGGCGTGGGGGTTTGCTGTCATACTAAATGCAGTTTTATATACTAGTATTTATATACTAATATATAAACAGATAACAAACCCAACTCCCTTCCTGGCACTGATGATGTTCTCTAGCTGGGTAGTGAAACGTCTGCCAGAAAACCACCAAGTTCAGAGAGCACCCAGGACCCCACAGTTCAGCCTGAGCTACAAATATTCTCTATTGTTATCTATTATTTGTTAAATCAAAAATCAAATCTATGCTTGTTCCCAGTCCTCAATCTGGAATTCCATTTAACATATTGCCTGAACTGTGTACTTCCATACAGAATTCCATGTAGTAGTAGTAGTAGTAGTAGTAGTAGTAGTAGTAGTAGTAGTAATAATAATAATAATAATAATAGTAGTAGTAGTAGTAGTAGTAGTAGTAGTAGTAAGGAGGAGGAGAAGATGAAGAAGGAGAAGGAGAAGAGGAGGAGGAGGAAGGAGGAGGAGGAGGAGGAGGAGGAGGAGAAGAAGAAGAAGAAGAAGAAGAAGAAGAAGAAGAAGAAGAAGAAGAAGAAGAAGAAGAAGGAAGAAGAAGAAGAAGAAGAAGAAGAAGAAGAAGAAGAAGAAGAAGAAGAAGAAGAAGAAGAAGAAGAAGAAGAAGAAGAAGAAGAAGAAGAAGAAGAAGAAGAAAGTTGGAAGGGACCTTGGAGGTCATCTAGTCCAACCCCCTGCTCAGGCAGGGAACCCTATACCAATTTCAGACAAATGGCGTGTTTTGGTTCAATTTCATCGTTCAGTTTAAAAGGCATGAAAAGCTCTAATTCTTCTCCAACTTGAATTTAATTTGAATTTGAAAACAAGGTGCCAAACTCCCGCAGGTCTTAATTTGGAAACCACTTTTCCCTGCAAACAATAAAATAGGACAAAGCACACCCACAAAAGGTAGGAAAGGTTGAAAGGAAAACAATGTCACACGGCTGTTTAAAAAGGGCTTTGTTGCTTTTATTGTTCAAAAAGAAAAATAACGTTTATTGTACAAAATGTTCACAGCCAAACCGAATGGTTAACGTACATTTAATGCACAGTTAAATTACATTTAATGTGAAAAGTGAGTCCATTTCCTCTTTGGCAGCTGATAAATCACACAAGCTGATCCATGAAATGGCAGAATTGTGTCCTACACCTGAGAAACGCTGATTTCAAGCGTATCGATGCTTTTGTGCAATTCCAAAGATTTCGGTCAACAGTTGAATACATGAATATTCATTTAAAGGTTTCCTAGCGGGGAGTGATGCAACTGGTTCTAGTACAACTCGTCATAAACCTGAAGGATACTTGCAAACAGATTTTCCTCAAGAACTGATCTGTAGTTAAATAATAATCCGCTGAGCATCAGATTAACAGAACTAAGATTTAGAGCAGAGGCGGGGAACCACGGCCGTTTTATGATTTGTGGACTTAACAACTCCCAGAATTCCTCAGCCAGCATGGGAACTATGGCTCTTTTATGACTTGTGGACTTCAACTCCCAGAATTCCTCAGCCAGCATGGGAACTATGGCTCTTTCATGACTTGTGGACTTCAACTCCCAGAATTCCTCAGCCAGCATGGGAACTATGGCTCTTTCATGACTTGTGGACTTCAATTCCCAGAATTCCTCAGCCAGCATGGGAACTATGGCTCTTTCATGACTTGTGGTCTTCAACTCCCAGAATTCCTCAGCCAGCTGGCTAAGGAATTCTGGGAATTGAAGTCCACAAATCATGAAGGGGCCAAGTTCCCATGCTGGCTAAGGAATTCTGGGAGTTGAAGTCCACAAATCATGAAGGGACCATACTTCCCCAACCTCTGATTTAGAGCAAAGACTGGCTGAGGTCATCCTAAGGATATCACGCTTTCATTTCCAAATTTAGGATCGGGTCTTGGATGTAGCAAAACTAGCTCTACCTGTGAGAAAGGAATAATATCAACAGAAGATGCTTTCCCTAATTCCATAGATATATTAACACCAACAACTAGAAGGATAAGTGACAAGGACAATGTGAAAAAGAGCACTGCTGACTAAGTAGAATAGTCCTTGACTTACAAACAGTTCATTTAGTGACCAAAGTTACAACGAGACTGAAAAAAGTAACATGACCATTTTTCACATTTATGATTATTTCGGCATCCTCCACAGTCACATGATCAAAATTCAGACACTTGGGAACTGACTCACATTTATGACGGTCGCAAGGTCCCCAGATCATGTGATCCCCTTTTTGCGACCTTCTTGACGAAGAAAAATCAATGGGGAAGCCAGATTCACTTAACAACCGTGTTATTAATTTAACGAGGGCAGTGATTCACTTAACAACTGTGGCAAAATGGGGCAAAACTCAGGTAGCAAATGTCTCACTTAGCAACAAAAATTGTGGTCGTAAGTCCAGGACTATCTGTACTGTACACCTGAAATGGGATATGTGGAAATATATTTTATATTTTCCTAAGGAATGCTATTGTAGATGGCAATCCTCTACATCCCCGTTTCTCCAGCTGAGCAGCTTTTAAGGTGTGTGGACTTCGAATCCCAGGATTCCATGCTGGCTGAGGCACTCTGGGAGTTGTAGTCCACACATTTTAACTTTGCCAAGGTCAAACACTACTCTATGGACTAGACCAGGGGTAGGCAACTTTGGCTCTTTTATGACTCGTGGACCTCAACTCCCAGAATTCCTGAGTCAGCATGGCTCAGCTTGGAAACTCTCCCTTTCCCCTCAGCATGGCTGGCTCAGGAATTCTGGGAGTTGAAGTCCACACATCATAAAGGGGGCCGTAGTTCCCCAACTCTACCTTAAAACCTTACCTATTAAAATGGCTGGCTCAGGAATTCTGGGAGTTGAAGTCCACGAGTCATAAAAGAGACAAGGTTGCCTACTCCTGGACTAGCCTGAGGGAAAAGATCTATCCAATTTATTGGAATGTACTTCTGAGCAGACATATTTTAGATTGAGCCAATAAGGCCCTACCTTCTTTTCCTAGCTGTTTTGATGCCCTTCAGCAATAGCGATCTTTCTAAAGAGCCATGAGTGCAGAATCTCAGACGGCTGAAGGAGCTAGTCCTCAAGTTACAACACTTCATTCAGTGACCGTTTTAAGTTACAACAGCTCAAAAAAAAGTGACTTACGACCATTTTTCACAATCATTGCAGCATCCCCGTGGTCACGCAATCAAAATTCAGACGCTTGGGAACCGACTCACATTTACAACGGTCGCAGGGTCCTGGGGTCACATGATCACCTTTTGCGACCTTCCGGCAAGCAAAGTCAATGGGGGAAACCGGGTTGACTTAAGCAACCGTGTGGCTAACACACGGCAAAACTCACTTAACAAGTGTCTCACTTAGCAACAGAAAATTGGGGCTCAATTGTGATCGTAAGTTGAGGATTACCTATATATTTATTGTCACAGTTATCCCGAAGAAAGAGGCGAAAAGTAAGGGTAAATTTGCACGCCTATCCTCTAACTAATTTCTCGGATACATCTCCAAAACTCAATCAGCAGCTCAATTGAGCTTGGAGAAATACATTAAAAAAAGACTTTGGGAACCAAGCAACAATTACAGTAAAAGCTGCAGAATAGATGTAATGAGGCAGTGCGTTATTTAGCAGCCCTTGGGACAACAGCAATAAATTAAGGCGAAAACATAGGCTCACAATTTTCCCTCTCCTGTTGTCAAGAAAACGAGCAGGATCAGACTAACCTTGATTTGGGTTTGCTTCGACCCAACGCCATGCGATGCATAGAAAAAAAAACACGCTTGGACAAAACCATTTTTGGTTTTTCCCATTTTCAGAGAGAGTTTTTCGTTAAGTTCTGCTTTGTCGGGGGGGGGGGAGGAGAACAGGCATGTTTAAAAACACATATATAAAATTGCAGGCAGCACATCCCAGTAGCCTTCGAAGGAGTAAATGTCACTAAATATTCCATTATTAACGATATGTTAAATTATCCGGGACCGAACGGTGCAGAGCCTCAGTTAGTGAAAGCTGCGCACGGTGCTGCATTTACGAATACCTCCTTGAGAAATCCTTAGGGTGCCATTTTTTTTTTCACCCTCCAGTGGTCTTTCTTGTTTTCTCCCCCTGCTGAAGACGAGAAGAAAAATAATATTGTTAGAAGTATCAAGCTGGCCATCCCTGCTCATCAAAGAAAATAGTTCTATGCAAGCCTGGACGTGATGCCCGTCTTCTAGGTGTCCATCCGCTTCCAGGTATAAGTCAAGACACTGGTTATCAACTAGTGGACAATCGCTGCAATGTGAGCCAGCTGTGTGCTGCAGCTGCCAAAAAACCCAACACAGTTCTAGGCTGCGTTAACAGAGGGACAGAATCAAGATCACGTGAAGTGTTAATACCACTTTACAAGGCCTTGGTAAGGCCACACTTGGAATACGGCATCCAGTTTTGGTCCCCACCATGTAAGAAAGAGGTTGAGACTCTAGAAAGAGTGCAGAGAAGAGCAACAAAGATGATCAGGGGATTGGAGGCTAAAACATACAAGGAACAGTTGCTGGAATTGGGGATGTCTAGTTTAATTAATAGAAGGACGAGGGGTGACATGATAGCAGTGTTCCAATGTCTCAGGGGTTGCCACAAAGAAGAGGGAGTCAAGCTATTCTCCAAAGTGCCTGAAGGCAGGACAAGAAGCAACGGATGGAAACTAATCAAGGAGAGAAGCAACCTAGAATTAAGGAGGAATTTCCTGACAGTTAGAACAATTAATCCGTGGAACAACCTGCCTCCAGAAGCTGTGAATGCTCCAACACTGGAAGTTTTAAAGAAGAGACTGGACAACCATTTGTCTGAAATGGTGTAAGGTTTCTCGCCTGAGCAGGGGGTTGGACTAGAAGACCTCCAAGGTCCCTTCCAACTGTATTATTCTCTTCTAACTTTCAACCCCTTCATGGCTTGGGACCAAGTTATTTGAAGGACCACCAAGTTATTTGAAGGACCACCAAGTTATTATTCTGACTGATCCACCAGGATCAGTCAGAATAGAGCTGGAAGAGACCTTGCAGGTCTTCCAGTCCAACCTATACTATTTCAGACAGATAGCTGTCCAGTCTTTACTTACCATCAAAACTTCCAGTGAGGAAGCACCCACAACTTCTGAAGGCAACTTCTGTTCCACTGTTCATTGTCCTCACTGTCAGGAAGTTTCTCCTTAATTCCAGATTGCTTCTCTCCCTGATTAATCTCCATCCATCGTTTCTTGTCCTACCTTCTGGTACTTTGGAAAATAAATGCACCCCCTCTTCTTTGTGGCCACCTCTCAAATACTGCTATCATGTCCCCCTAGTCCAGGGGTAGGCAATCTTGGCTCTTTTATGACTCGCGGACTTCAACATGGCTGGCTCAGGAATTCTGGGAGTTGAAGTCCACCAGTCATAAAAGAGCCAAGGTTGCCTACCCCTGCTCTAAACTAATAAAGTCTACATTAATTAACGTTAATTATACTTTCATATGTTCCTCTAGGTCAGGGGTAGGCAACCTTGGCTCTTTTATGACTTGTGGACTTCAACTCCCAGAATTCCTGAGCCAGCATGGCTCAGCTTGGAAACCTCTCCCTTTCCCTTCAGCATGACTGGCTCAGGAATTCTGGGAGTTGAAGTCCACGAGTCATGAAAGAGCCACAGTTGCCTACCCCTGGTCTAAACTAATAAAGTCTACATTAATTAACATTAATTATGCTTTCATATGTTCCACTAGGCCAGGGGTAGGCAACCGTGGCTCTTTGATGACTGGTGGACTTCAACTCCCAGAATTCCTGAGCCGGCACGGCTCAGCTTGGAAACCTCTCCCTTTCCCCTCAGCATGGCTGGCTCAGGAATTCTGGGATTTGGAGTCCATGAGTCATGAAAGAGCCACGGTTGCCTACCCCTGCTCTAAACTAATAAAGTCTACATTAATTAACGTTAATTATGCTTTCATATGTTCCTCTAGGTCAGGGGTAGGCAACCTTGGCTCTTTTATGACTCGTGGACTTCAACTCCCAGAATTCCTGAGCCAGCCTGGCTCAGCTTGGAAACCTCTCCCTTTCCCCTCAGCATGGCTGGCTCAGGAATTCTGGGAGTTGAAGTCCACGAGTCATAAAAGAGCCAAGGTTGCCTACCCCTGCCCCAGTCCTTCTTTTCTCTAGACTAGCAATTCCCAATTCCTCCAGTTTAATTGCTTAAAGTCAATAATATTTCTTTCGAAAAGAAAAACTTGAGATCTTCTGGCCCTGAAAGGCCTCGAGAACGTGTGACAAAAGATTTGGGGTTTACTCACCTGGCCTGGGCCTCCCATGAACTTTCGGTCCCAAAGGGCTATCCTGAATCAGATCTCCCACCTTTTCCGTGCTTGGTAGGTGTTGGTTTCAGCTCTTTTGATTCTGGGGTGAGAGGAACGGAAGCTGGCTGTTCCTTGGAGCTTTCTTTCACAGGGGTAGAGGGCACATCAGCAGCCTGGCCTCCGCTGATGGGCGCAAAGTATTTCCGGTCCTTAGAAGCAGACTTCTGTTCCACTTTGGTAACCCGAAATCTGGAACAACGCCATTAATTAAAAGGATCGTGAGTCCATCTAGCAGGGTTGGTGTTGTGGAAAATTTCAACTGATAGTAGAAAGGGTCCTTGGAAAAGACCATCCAGTCATTCCTGCCTCTTGCCCATTTTGGCTCGTTGTGTTTCCTATCTTCCTTTCTTCTTTCCTTCCTTCCTTCCTTCCTTCCTTCCTTCCTTCGTTATATTTCCTTTTTCTTTCTTTCTTTCTTTCTTTCTTTCTTTCTTTCTTTCTTTCTTTTTCTTTCTTTCTTCCTTCCTTCCTTACTTCCTTCCTTGTTGTATTTCCTTCCTTTCTTTCTTTCTTTCTTTCTTTCTTTCTTTCTTTCTTCCTTCCTTCCTTCCTTCCTTCCTCCCCTTCCCTTCCTTCCTTTCTTTCCTTCCTTCCTTCCTCTCTCTCTCTCTCTCTCTTTCTTTCAATTCATTGCCTTTATTCCTTTTACAAATACCTCAAAGGAGATGAACATACCCAAAATACCTTCCACCTATTTTTTTCCACAAGTGAAACATGTTGGACTGATAAAGAGTGATTGACTGCCCAAAGTCACCAGTTGACTTTCATGTCTAAGGCGGGACTAGAACTCACAGTCTCCTAGTGATTAGCACAAAGTCACTCAGCTGATTTCCATGTCTAAGGCGGGACCAGAATTTAATCTCCTAGTGATTGGTCCAAAATCACCCAGCTGACTTTCATGTCTATGGCAGGACTAGAACTCAGTCTCTTAGTGACTGGCCCAAAGTCAACCAGCTGAACTTCATGTCCAATGCGGGACTAGAACTCACAGTCTCCTAGTGATTGGCCCAAAGTCACTCAGCTGAACTTCATGTCTAAGGTGAGACTAGAACTCACAGTCTCCTAGTGATTGGCCCAAAGTCACTCAGCTGAACTTCATGTCTAAGGCGGGACTAGAACTCACAGTCTCCTAGTGATTGGCCCAAAGTCACCCAGCTGACTTTCATATCTAAGGCGGGACTAGAACTCAGTCTCCTAGTGATTAGCACAAAGTGACTCAGCTGACTTCCGTGTCTAAGGCGGGACCAGAATTTAATCTCCTAGTGATTGGCCCAAAGTCACCCAGCTGAACTTCATGTCTATGGCAGGACTAGAACTCAGTCTCTTAGTGACTGGCCCAAAGTCAACCAGCTGAACTTCATGTCAAAGGCGGGACTAGAACTCACAGTGATTGGCCCAAAGTCACCCAGTGATTGGCCCAAAGTCACCCAGCTGAACTTCATGTCCAATGCGGGACTAGAACTCACAGTCTCCTAGTGATTGGCCCAAAGTCACCCAGCTGACTTTCATATCTAAGGCGGGACTAGAACTCAGTCTCCTAGTGATTAGCACAAAGTCACTCAGCTGAACTTCATGTCTAAGGTGGGACTATAACTCACATTGTCCCAGTTTCTAGTCCGGTGCCTTAACCCCTAGGCCATACATCTGTATTTTACCTGAGTAGGCCTGGTCTGAGTCCAACAGTCTCATACAGGCTTTTCTCTCCTCTCCTTCTATCCCCAGATTGCAAATACAAGCCAACTGGGCCACCTCTTCTCATGAAACCAAGCCAACTTACCTTCCCACGGAGAGTACAGTGACTTCTCCGTGTCTTGGTCTCTTGGGTTCTTTGGCTCTTTTATTTGGGCTGAAGAGATTCCACCGCTTTTGGCTGCAACGGGAGCAAGCGCCTGTCCCAGCCACGCCCCCAATGGTGTGCAGGTGGTGTCCTCGGCACATGTGTTTTGGCGAAGGACCTCCAGGAGACAAAGGAGAACCGGGACTCGTTGGACTGCCGGGAGTGGTTGGGCTAAATTTTAGGAGCAGAAATGGAAAGCAAAAAAATGAGCGTCGGGGGCAGGCAGTTGACGAATCCAATCCTGCTCTCTTTTCCTTCTTCCTCTTGAGCTCACACTATGGGTGACACCTTGTTTCTAAACAAAAGTTTTTTCCTTCATGACTATTTTCCACAAAGCTTTTGTTAATCCTGAAAGAACAACGCTGTTACAGAATCTGGTCATTCTGCTATAAGTACTTCTAAACCTCCTCCCAGAGGGCAGCAACAGGAACAGACTGTAAAGTGGGGGTACGGGGTCTCTAATAATACTCCGAGCTCTAAGCACATATGAGCGCTTATAAGCTTGTGTCCTGAATAACGGGAAGCGAGCTTCCGATAATCTTCCCGGCTGTCCTCACCACTCTCTCTATGGTCCTTCTATCTGAGGCTCTGCTACCCCCAAACCAGACAGGGATGCAGTTTGTTAAAACGCTCTCCATCCTGCCTCTGTAAAAAGTGGGCCAGGACAGAAGGAGAAAGATGTGTTCTCCTCATCCGATGCAAGAAATGCAAACCTTCACTAAGGATGACATTTGAAGGGACCAAGTCAAGATTGTTAGTTATCTGTACCCCCAGGTACTTTAATACACATCCACAGCTGCAGCCTTGATACAAAGTGGAGTATGACGATGCTGGCTCTTTCTAAAAATCAACAATGATCTCCTTTGTTTATTTGTTTGTTTTTGGTTTTTTTATAAATATTTTATCAATTTTCTAGTTTTACAGTCAAATACTTAATAGACAATATGTTGTCTGGGTCCATTAGTAATTCAGTGGTCTATATTAACTTCTTCAATCTACATCCAATATTACACCATCAAATGTTTCCACTCTTCTTCCAATAGTATCTATTTTCCCACACTAGGCAAAAACAATTCTTATTGTTATTAGTAAATACATAATTGAGTATCAACCTCTTTGTTACATTTTTCTGATAATATCAATAATGTCAGTTTAAGATATCTTTTCTAACCCAAACATATTTTAATTGCATTTGCATTTAATATCCGTATGTTCAATCAGTATCCTGTTTTCTCTCTCTCTCTCTCTTTTTATTTTAATTTCCCCTCAGTGTTCAAAATGTCTCTATTGTTTGTAATTTCAAAGTAAGTTATATTTGGGTAACCAAAAGCTTCCCTTATTCAAATGTCTTAGCGTTTTTCTGTTTCTCTTCTCATGCCAAAATCTAATATTCTAATTACAAATCTTAACTTTCTAGTTATGATAATACTTCTATTTCTAGCAATTATCTATTTTCCACCATCTTCAGACATTTAATAATATAATATCCCATCCTTCTTCCTTTGTTTTATTAACATTCAAAACCAGGTTATTTTTATTGCACCAGTCCACCAAAGCTTGAACTGTCTCCCTATAAGAATCTCCATTATTGTCCTGGATAAGACCCACCACTGCTGTGTCATCTGCATACTGAATGGAATGGAATGGAATGGAATATAGTGTAGTGGGGTTGAGAAGAGTGGAGAAGAGTGGAGTGGAGTGGAGTGGAGTGGAATAGAGTAGAGTAGAGTAGAGTAGAGTAGAGTAGAGTAGAGTAGAGTAGAGTAGAGTAGAGTAGAGTAGAATCTGGAAGGGACCTTGGAAGTCTTCTAGTCTAGCCCCCTACTCAAGGCAGGAGGACCTATACCATCTCAGACAGGTGATTGTCCAGTCTCTTTTTAAAAACTTCCAACAATGGAGCGCTCACCATTTCTGGAGGCAAGCTGTTCCACTGGTTGATTGTCCTCACTGTCAGGAAGTTTCTCCTTAATTCCAGGTTGCTTCTCTCTTTGGTCAGTTTCTAACCATTGTTTCTCATCCTTCCCTCTGGTGCTCTGGTGAATGTGACCCCCCCCTCTTCTTTGTGGCAGCCCCTCAGATACTGGAAGATAGATACTGCTATCATGTCTCCCCTATTTCTTCTTTTCTTTAGACTGGCCAAACCCAAGTCCTGTAGCTGTTCTTCATATGTTTTAATCTCCAGGCCTCTGATAATCTTATTTGCTCTTTGAATTTTTTCCAAGCTCTCAACATCTTTCTTTTTGATATGGTGACCAAAACTGGATGCAGTATTCCAGGTGTGGCCTTACTAAGGTACTAATACTTCATGTGATTTTGATTCTATGCCTCTGTTTATACAACCCAAGATTGTATTAGCTGTTTTGGCTGCTGCTGCACACTGCTGGCTCACAGTCAAGTGATCGTCCACCAGGACTCCAAGGTTCCTCTCACAGTCACTGTTTTTGAGCGAGGTCTCACCCAATCTGTATTCATAATATGATTCGTAGCAAACTTGGCACCGGAGTCGTGGGTCATCAAGGTGAACAGTAACGGACTCAAGTCACAGCCTTGTGGGGAACTTGGCAGACCTGAACCAAATTTTCTACAGTGATAACTGAACGAGCGGATGGATTCAGGAGTTATTCGCTCCACTTTATTTGAGGCTGTTTAAGGAAGAGAGAAAACACGGCAGTGAGATTGCTTACCTTTCTGGATCGCCCACAGAATTATCCGCGACCATGGCTTTCAGCACATCTGCGTTGGCTGCAAAAGTTAGAAATAACATTTAATATTATTCTTACTCCAGGGTTGAGCAGGGTGGGGAACGAGAAGACTGCAAACCCTAAGCCGAATTGAGCCGTTTACTTATGACACAGAATTGGTACAAAATAAGTTTTCCAGTGCGACGTTTTTGCCCACGTACTCAGGAGAAAGCAGAGAAGCACGGGACATCCTGCAAATGGTATTTTTTTTATTATAAATTTTTACAATTTTACAATAAAAACCCCTTTCCCAATCCCCCCCAACCCTCCCCAGAACCCTCCCCCATTCTTCCCAGAGCTGAATACAGGGTTAACTAGAACATAAAAGAAAAAACTTTTAAACTCAAATAAACCTCAAACAAATATGATTACATTCAATAAATGAATTGTTAGGTACTTTAACTCCATTATATATAAAAAACAGAAAGAAAAAGAAGAAAAGAAAGAAAATAAGAAAAATAATCAAAAAAAGAAAAAAAAAGAAAAAAACAAAACTATTCTACACTTCTAAATAATATCTTAAACTATTAAATATAAATTATTCAAAAGCTAAATAATATTTTCTAATATCATACTTATATTGTATAAAATTTATCCATCTTTTCCACACCAAGAGATACTTCTCTTGCGATTGATCTTTCAAAAAAGCCGAATTTTTTGCCATTTCAGATAAGTAAGAAACTTTAAGAAACCATTCCTGCAAAGTAGGCAAAAATTCCTTCTTCCAATATTGTCCTATTAACAACCTTGCCGCTGTAATCAAATTTAACATTAAAATAATTTCTTTATCATCACAATCAGAAACAATACCCAACAAAAACAATTGCGGGGTAAATTTTATCCTTCTTTTGAAAATTCTTTGAATATTCCACCGTATCTTAATCCAAAAAGTTTTTATACTTTTACATGACCCTGCAAATGGTATTTAATACATGTTATTTTAATAACAGGCCTTTTGAAGGTGCACTGTGTCTTTAAAGCAGATTTTAATAACTGGAGAAATTATGCATTGTAGGAAGGCCTACTGAAAGTTACAAGTTTGAACATCTTCCTTATCAAGTGTCACTTCCCAGGAAAAATAAATATAATAAGAAACTACGCTGTTTCCAAGTGTGGCTTGATTTTTTTTTTAGGGGTAGATACACCCCTTCGTGAAATTTTCCTTTCTTCTGAAAAAGGTTCAGTCCTGGCAGGACTGTATCATGAGCTTTTGAACCACTGCAGTATCTCAGCCCGAATGGGTGAGTGGAAATAAGATCAAAGAGCACCAAGGACTTTTGGATTGGGTCCAAAACCAAAAGCAAAAAATGTTTGTCTACGTGACAAATGAATTCAACGGCAGGATTCTTTGGTGCTGAGTGTGGATGTTTTCTTGCAGACGTTTCATGACCCAACTAGGTAACATCATCAATGCGAGAAGGGAGTGGGATTTGATCCCTGCTTACATACAAGCGGCTTGCTCGCAGAAAGCAAACCCCACTCCCTTCTAGCACTGATGAAATTACCTAGTTGGGTCATGAAACGCCTGCAAGAAGACCACCAAGTTCACAGAGTATCAAGAACTCTCTTGAGCTACAAATATTCTGTTATTCTACGTTCTTCTATTGGATTCAACTGCTGTAGGTGCCAGGGAGACATCAAACAATTAATCAACTTTTTTTTCAGTTTCAGGGTGCTGAGAGAAAAACCACTGAGGACCAGTCTTGTTCTTATTTGCAGCCAGAAATGGTTTTCAAGATGCTTTTCATGGTTTCATCTAACACTTTCTTCTGACAAATTCTGGAACTCTGGAAAAATAAATATCTTCCTATCTTCCCCTCGTGTGCGAGCGATGCTTAACAGACCCGTTCACCATTAAAGGTTTAACTCTTCAAAAAGTACTTTTTGTTACAAGCAATTTGCATCTGTGCAGAAGTGAATGTTTAAAAATTCACGTCTGACTTCAGCTATAAATTGAGTAGCCAACTGTAAGTCACGAATTAAAATGCTGGATTTCATCCCTTTACGCTCCTTAAATGCCAAATAAATCTATAGAGTCATTACTAAAAACTAGCTCCCTTACCTTCGTTTTTCATGATATAATCCACTATCTGTCCCACGGTGTCGCTGTTCTCATTGATGCTTTCGTTCAATTCTAAAAATTAAAAAAGCCAAAATTTAACTGTGGTTCCGTGGTTCCTGGAAAGCAACAATGAAACTATGTGACAGCAGCATATTCCAAAACAACATATGAGGCAGAGATTAAAGCCATTATCTCTCAAAACGGCTTGAAGGGGGGGGCAGGGAGAACTGTTATCGTAAGTTGGTATGGCTGAAAAAAGCAAAACTAAAAGATTAAAGGCAGAAAATGTCTTCCTGTTTGTCCTATTTGGAAACTGCGATATAAAAAAAGATGTCGAGACTCTAGAAAGAGTGCAGAGAAGAGCAACAAAGATGATCCGGGGGGCTGAAGGTTAAAAGATATAAGGAACAGTTGCTGGAATTGGGTATGTCTAGTTTAATGAAAAGAAGGATGAGGGGGGACATGATAGCAGTGTGCCAGTATCTGAGGGGCTGCCTCAAAGAAGAGGGAGTCAAGCTATTCTCCAAAGCACCTGAAGGCAGGAGAAGAAGCAATGGATGGAAACTAACCAAGGAGAGAAGCAATCTAGAACTAAGGAGAAACTTCCTGACAGTGAGAACAATTAAGCAATGGAATGCTTTGCCTCCAGAACTTGTGAATGCTCCAACGCTGGAGGTTTTTAAGAAGAGACTGGACAGCCATTTGTCTGAAATGGTACAGGGTTTCTTGCCTGAGTAGAGGATTGGACTAGATAGCCTCTAAGCTCCCTTCCAGCTCTGTTATTCTGTATTCTGTGTTCTTGGAAAGAGTACAGAAAAGGACAACTAAGACAATTAGGGGACTGGAGGCTAAAACATGTAAAGAACGGTTGCTGGAATTGGGTATGTCTAGTTTAATGAAAAGAAGGACAAGGGGGGACATGATAGCAGTGTTCCATATCTCAGGGGCTGCCCCAAAGAAGAGGGAGTCAAGCTATTCTCCAAAGCACCTGAAGGCAGGACAAGAAGCAACGGATGGTCACTAATCAAGGAGAGAACCAACCTAGAATGCAGGAAAACCCAAGCTGTTCCTCTATGCCAGGGGTCTTCAAACTTGGCCCTTTTATGATGACTTGTGGACTTCAACTCCCAGAATTCCTCAGCCAGGCACGCTGGCTGAGGAATTCTGGGAGTTGAAGTCCACAAGTCATAAAAGGGCCAAGTTTGAAGACCCCTGCTCTGTGCCCATATGAATACTGAAACGACTTTTTTTTTAAAAAATGGCTCTTACTTACCTATCTTTTCTCCAAGCTGTTCTTCCTCTGTTTCAGTCGTACATCGATAGCCTTTTTTCTTTAGCACGTGACAAATTAAAACCCCCAACAGCCCCACAAGGAAGAATACCGGAATCAGGAAATAAGCAATATATTCAAGGTGTCCGCCATCTTTGGAAAGTCCGTTTTCAGATTTATTGGTCCCGTTTCCCAAACTGTGGCTCGCCAAGGCTTCAGGGCTTGCTAGGGAAAGAAAAAGGTGAAAAAGGTCACCGGGTTCGTCAAATCTACCCCTTGGACCAGGGCTCTTCAAACCTGGCCCTTTGATGACTTGTGGACCTCAACTCCCAGAATTCCTCAGCCAGCGTGCCTAGCTGAGGAATTCTGGGAGTTGAGGTCCACAAGTCATCGAAGGGCCAAGTTTGAAGACCCTGGCTTCAATCTAACAAACAAAATGGAGGCTGGCTGAGGAATTCTGGGAATTGAAGTCCACAACTCATCAAAGGGCCAAGTTTGAAGACCCGTCTTCAATCTAACAAACAAAATGGAGGCTGGCTGAGGAATTCTGGGAATTGAAGTCCACAAGTCATAAAAGGGCCAAGTTTGAAGACCCGTCTTAAATCTAACAAACAAAATGGAGGCTGGCTGAGGAATTCTGGGAATTGAAGTCCACAAGTCATCAAAGGGCCAAGTTTGAAGACCCCTCTCTTAAATCTAACAAACCAAATGGAGGCTGGCTGAGGAATTCTGGGAGTTGAGGTCCACAAGTCATCGAAGGGCCAAGTTTGAAGACCCGTCTTAAATCTAACAAACAAAATGGAGGCTGGCTGAGGAATTCTGGGAATTGAAGTCCACAAGACATCAAAGGGCCAGATTTGAAGACCCCCCCCCCTGCCTTGGACAATGCAACCTGTCAAACATCTAGAGAACTTTTCTTTTTAAGGAAAGAACTTTTGAGCAAACAAGGTGGACAAATCCGATCTCTCAGAACAAGACGGCTTGGCGTTTCTATATTCATTTCTATATTGATTTGATTTTGCAGACAAGGATCTTCATGTGAGACTTGAATTGTAAAGATCCTAAGGCTGGACTGGAACTCACAGTCTCCTAGTGGTAGGCCCTAAGTCACCCAGTCAGCTTTCATGCCTAAGGCAGGACTAGAACTCACAGCTTCCTGGTGACTGGCCCAAATCCTTTCCCGAGTCATCCTAACTTCATTTAGTCCACATCAAAATCCTAATTTTTAAAGAGAATGAATGTGCCCTCACATCCTTCCTAAAGAGTTATGCACGGCATGCTGAATGCATTCAAATTCCTCTTCCTGGCTTGGAAAATAAATATTTCAGAACAATAGACAAAACTAAAAAGTCGCCAACTTTTCACAAGGCGTACTTCTATAAGTAGCCTTCTGCGTTCCCAGAATACATTCCATATATGCATGATCCTGACTCAAAAATAAAAATCTGAACCAATGAGAGATTGCTACGGAGATTCTCAGTCATCCAGGCCACGGTTCTCCCAAAAATGCTTTTTCAAAAATACCTTTGGAGACAATGAGAGATTGCATTTAATGTCCAAAGTCTGAGAACCTAAGAATTCAGAAGAAATAAACTTGGCTATCACTTGTCTCCAATTTCCCAGACGTAATCCAAATAAAATCCTGTAGAACAGATTACACTATTTTTAAAATAAAAAATAAAAATCAGGGTTTCACTTTTAAAACCACTTTAAATCGTTCCAGAACAGCACAAAAACTCTTCATGTACATATATTTTCTTTTAAACGCTTTTTAGACAAAGTGAAGCTTTTTTCCCCAGAATTTGCTTTGGGGTTTTCATTCCTTGCAAAAGGAAAAGTGCACCCATGGAGAAAAATTAAAGGGGGAAAAAAAAAATGAAACAGTGTAAATTTTAAAAAAAGGAAGTTCTCTTTTAAATAAGCGTCACGTGGTGTGTTATTTCCTGTGTAGGGAAATAAAAGGAAGCTATGAACAAATATCCAAATCCTAGAAGATGAATCAGAAAATGTGTCACCTGAATCCATCATCCACCAGTCAGCACTTAAGTCAATTTCCTTAGAGACCAAAGGTGAAAGCTATAAAATGCAGCAATATTCTCTTTTTTTTTAGTGTCGTTTTTATTTTATTCCGTAAAAAGTTAAGATACAAAACTCAAAAAAAAAAAAATCTTTTTTCAGGAACAAACAAAAAAACAAAAACACGAGATTAAAAAAAAGATACATTAAAAAGCACATATACATGTATATCTCCTAGTAGTTGAATAAAAGACAGTCATATTCTTGATCCTTCGTGCGCCTGTGTAAAGGTAGCAAATGTAATTTACTAATAATTTTAGGTCCTGCTTTCCTATGTAAATAAGGGGGGGAATGCAGTCTAAAAGTCACTGAGACAAACAAGATTGGATGTTGGGTGTTATTTGTTAGTCCCACCTTTTTAAATTTGATTTCTGGAAACTGACCTCTTATACTTTTTTTTTTTTTTGCCTTTCTTTCTTTCTTTCTTTCTTTCTTTCTTTCTTTCTTTCTTTCTTTTTCTTTCTTTCTTTTCTTTCTTTCTCTCTCTTCCTTTATTCCTTCCTTCCTTTCCTTCCTTCCATTCTTTGCTTCATTCATTCATTCATTCATTCATTCATTCATTCATTCATTTTCTACAGCCACTCATCTCAATCCAAATTACAAATCAGTGCCATTCTAGAGGTTTAATCTCTTTTCAATGTGACACTTAATGACTCTTCGAATTTCAAATGCCCCTCTTGCTGACTTAATGAAACACGATTCCCATTTAATTACTGTATTGTTTGGGTTTTATCTGAAAAGGTAGTGCATTGCTGAAAGCCAAGAAAGAAAGAAAGAAAGAAAGAAAGAGAGAGAGAGAGAGAGAGAGAGAGAGAGAGAGAGAGAGAGAGAGAGAGAGAAACAAAGAAACAAAGAAGAAAGATAAGCATTCCAAATTTTAAAGCAAGCCCTGGATAGAACATCCGACAACAAAGTTTCCAAGTTTTGGTTTTTTTAAAAAAAAAAAAGTGACAAAAAGGCATTTTTAAACAAACAACAAAACCCAAACCATACAGAACTCAACTTGAGCAAAAGAGATTGGGGAAAGTTACAGTTTTCCGAGTTAGTTACAGCTATTTTCAGAATGGGATATTAACAAGATGCCGAAATTTTAAAAGAATACCTTGATTTAGAAATGAAGAACAGAAGTAGTTTTATTTAAACATAATAATAATAACAACAACAACCATAACCTCACTAAACCAAATGTATCGAAGGATGAGCTTCCTTCACTCCTTTCAAATACACACCCAAACCATAGACATTTTATGCGCCTCGCTTTTCCGGGAGATTTAAAAATATTTCAATCAATTTAATTGAACTATTCAATATTGTGATGAACCTTAGAGAAGAATTTGAAGAACGAGGAACTTGGGCAAAACTTGGTTAACCTGCTACCGTGTCTCCAACCTTGTTTCTACCGCCCGGACTTGCCTAAAATAACTTCCAATGTTACAAGGCTGTATTAAAAACACAAAGCCTACTCCTTCCAGCCACTGTTAAATCTTTCCTTTGTGCAACTCCAAAACAACATGAGATGCAATTAGGTGGAGAAAATTCCTAAACAAAATCAGATTAATTAGCTGCGATTACAAGCTATTGCATGAGGTGGAACTCTGCTCATAACTGACTGTCCATGAGATCTGAGTAGCATTTTCAGTGCAGGCTGATTCCCGCTGTGTATAGTTCAAACTATCAAATTATTACACTATAACTATTACTATTACTATGCCACACTATACTATTACTACACTATGCACTATACTATATACTCTACACTATTGTATACTATACACTATACTATACTATTACTATATACTACACTATACTATACTATTAATATACTATTGCTATGCTATACACTATATTCTACTATTACTATATTATACTATGCACTATACTATACAGTATATTATGCACAATACTGTTACTATATTACACTATTACTATAGTATACTATAGACTATACTATACACTATGCTATACACTGCATTATGGTATACTATTACTATACAACACACTATACTATTAATATACTATACACTATACTACTTACTATATTACACTATTACTATACTGTATTATATACACTATACATTATGCTATACACTATATTATACTATTACTGTACTATACACTATACTATACTATTACTGCTATATTATACTGTACACTATACTATTACTTTACTACACACTATACTATACACTATACTATTACTATATTACATTATTGCTATACTGTATTATACTATACACTATGCTATACACTATAACTACTGTTACTATACTATACACTATATTATTACTATACTATATATTGTACACTATACTATTACTATACCGCACACTATATACTATATTACTATATTACACTATTACTATACTGTAATATACTATACACAATACAATATGCTATACATTATACCATACTATTACTATACTGTTACTATACTATACACTATACTATATTATATTATACTATTACTATACTACACACTATACTATTACTATATTACAATATTACTATACTATATTATACTACACACTATGCTATACACTATACTATTACTATACTATACACTATACAATTACTATATTACACTATTACTATACTGTATTATACTATACACAATACAATATGCTATACGCTATACCATACTATTACTATACTATACACTATAATATACCATAAACTATACTATACACTATACTATATTATATTATACTATTACTATACTACACACTATACTATTACTATATTACAATATTACTATACTATATTATACTACACACTATGCTATACACTATACTATTACTATACTATACACTATACAATTACTATATTACACTATTACTATACTGTATTATACTATACACAATACAATATGCTATACGCTATACCATACTATTACTATACTATACACTATAATATACCATAAACTATACTATACACTATACTATATTATATTATACTATTACTATACTACACACTATACTATTACTATATTACAATATTACTATACTATATTATACTACACACTATGCTATACCCTATACTATTACTATACTATACACTATACAATTACTATATTACACTATTACTATACTGTATTATACTATACACAATACAATATGCTATACGCTATACCATACTATTACTATACTATACACTATAATATACCATAAACTATACTATACACTATACTATACACTATACTCCACTATTACTACTTCTTCTTAGGTATAGATAGGAGAGCATTATATGGAGAGGCCTATGTCTAACCTGGGCCCCAAAAGGCCTCTGAAGAAGTAGAGAAAAACTGGACAAATGTCCATCCAAGCACAGTGAAGAGTAACAAAGACGATGAGAGGCCTGGAGGCCAAAATATATGAGGGACGGTTCCAGGAACTGGCTTACAGGTCGTCATCAACTTATGACCATAACTGAGCCCAAAACTTCCGTTGCAAAGCAAGACCATAATTGAGTTTCTCCCCGTTTTATGACTTTCCTTGCCACCATTGTTAATTGAACCACTGCAGTCCTTAAGTGAGGAAACACAGCTGTTAAGGCAAACTGGCTCCCCCATGGACGATGCCGGTCAGAAGGTCGCACAAGGTGATCTCATGACCCCGGGAGATGGCAACGGTCCTAAATATGAACCGGTGGCCAAGCGTCCGAATTTGGATCCCGGGACCCTGGGGAGGCTGCAACGGTCGTAAGGGTGAGAAATTGTTTTAAGTCACTTTTTTTTTCAGCACCGTTGTAATTTTGAACAGTCTCTAAATGAAGTGTTGAAAGTCAAGGACTACCTGTAAGTCCAGTCTAACCAAGAGAAGGACTAGGGGTGACATGACAGCAGTCTTCCAATATTTGAGGGTCTGCTACAAAAAAGACTGGGGTCCACCTATTCTCCAAAGCCCCCGAAGGCAGGACAAGAAGCAACGGATGGAAACTAGTCAAGGAGAGAAGCAACCCGGAACTAAGGAGAAACTTCCCGACAATGAGGACCAGTAACCAGTGGAACAACCTGCCTCCAGAAGCTCCAACACTGGAAGTTTTTAAGGAGAGATTGGACAGCCAATTGTCTGAAATGGTCTGGTCTGGTTTCTTGACTGAGCAGCGGGTTGGACTGGATGACCTCCAAGGTCCCTTCCAACTCTGTCATGTTGTATTTTGTATTCTTCTCCTTTCCTCCAAATGTTAAGTAATAGATTTGGACCAATTGTAAAGGCATGCTAAAAAGTGTTTGTGTGTGTGTGTGTGTGTGTGTGTGTGTGTGTGTGTGTGTGTGTGTTTCTCTCCTTAGGAAAGAGAAAAACGAACTAGAAAAACAGAAACCCGAGGGCCATTTCAGGATGAAACCAAATTGCAGCCTACCGAGAAAAGATGTGAAAAATCACAACTCACCTCTCCGAAAGACTGGCCCTTAGGGGGGGTGTGAGCGTGTGAACATTCCTGTCCTTTGCACTACTGTGTAGCAAGCCAGCCAGGCAAGCATCCTACAAGCAGGGTTACTACACATACTCTTTCCTCGAAGATATTCAAATGAATTCTCGGAGTTATTACTTAATCGTGGGCAAGGGCGAACAGCTGCAAAAGTCTGCTAGAAGGGATGTGCCCTTTATGTAAGGGGGGGGGGCGGAAGCTACACAGCAGCTACAACAGCGGGGAAAAATTTTACAAGGGCGTTTGGGAATAACCCTGCCCAGATTAGACACGAGCCCACCCTCCCCCCCCAAAAAGACTCAATTGAAACCAGCCTGGGCATCTTTGCAAGGGAAGTCAATGAAATTGCACCCCAAAGACTTAATTCTGGGGTCACACCAAGTCACCTTAACTGGGAAATGCGAGTTAACGCAAACTTGGGAGTTTCTGTTTTGTGAAGCCAGAGAAAGAAAATTGGGAAGAGGGGATCCCCGCTTCCGGGGTGGGGGAAAAATTGAAGGGAGGGGGTCCTGTTCTCTCCATTCCCCAGTCCCCCATCTACCCACTCACCAAGTCAATTGAGAAAGGGGAGAAAAAGCAGGCAACTTTGCAAAAGGGGCCAAGCGAAAGACAATTGGGGAGAGCGGATCCCCGCCTCCGGGTTGGGGTGGGTGGGGGAACGAGGGGGGGGCAAATTGAGGGGAGGGGGTCCTGATCTCTCCTCCCCCCAGCCACCCACCCACCCAAGTCAATTAAGGAGAGAAAAAGCAGCCAACTTTGCAAAAGGGGCCAAGCGAAAGACAATTGGGGAGAGGGGATCCCCAGTTCTGGGTTGGGAGGGTGGGGGAATGAGGGGGGGGCAAATTGAGGGGAGGGGGTCCTGATCTGTCCCCCTCCAGCCACCCACCCACCCAATTAAGGAGAGAAAAAGCAGCCAACTTTGCAAAAGGGGCCAAGCGAAAGAAAATTGGGGAGATGAGATCCCCACTTCTGGGTTGGGGGGGTGGGGGAACAAGGAGGGGCAAATTGAGGGGAGGGGTCCTGATCTTTCCCCTCCAGCCACCCACCCACCCAAGTCAATTAAGGAGAGAAAAAGCAGCCAACTTTGCAAAAGGGGCCAAGCGAAAGACAATTGGGGAGAGGGGATCCCCGCCTCCAGATTGGGGTGGGTGGGGGAACGAGGGGGGGTAAATTGAGGGGAGGGGGTCCTGATCTCTGCCCCCCCCGCCACCCAGCCACCCACGTCAATTGAGGAAGGGGAGAAAAAGCGGGCAACTTTGCAAAAGGGGCCAAAACAAAGCAAATTGGGGAGAGGGGATCCCCGGCATCCGGGTTGGGGTGGGTGGGGGAACGAGGGGGGGGGAATTGAGGGGAGGGGGTCCTGATCTCTCCCCCCCCCAGCCACTCATCCACCCACGTCAATTGAGGAAGAGGAGAAAAAGCAGGCAACTTTGCAAAAGGGGCCAAAACAAAGAAAATTGGGGAGAGGGGATCCCCCCCTCCGGATTGGGGGGGAACGAGGGGGGGGAAATTGAGGGGAGGGGGTCCTGATCTCTGCCCCCCCCCAGCCACCCACCCACCCACGCAGGTCAATTAAGGAGAGAAAAAGCAGCCAACTTTGCAAAAGAGGCCAAGCGAAAGACAATTGGGGAGAGGGGATCCCCACCTCCAGAATGGGGTGGGTGGGGGAACGAGGGGGGGTAAATTGAGGGGAGGGGGTCCTGATCTCTCCCCCCCCAGTCCCCCACCCTCCCACCCACCCAAGTCAATTGGGGAAGGGGAGAAAAAGCAGGCAACTCTGCAAAAGCGGCCAAGCGAAGGTTTGCAAAGGGATCATAAGGGGGGGGGGGAAGACTCTCACCCTCACTTGGGGACCCCGTTTTCCTCCCCACCCCACCCCCCACCCCCCAGGGCTGCGCTGGACAGCCCGCCCTGCAAACCCACCGAGAGGCCGGACGGAGGTCGCGAGCAGCCGGGCTGGGTCGTAACCGGGCGCAACGGTGGCGCCCGCGGGAGGCATCGCGCAGCGCAACAAAAAAAAAGGTCCTTCCCGTCTTCGGCGCCGCGGCTCGATCCGCTGAACCCGCCCACTCTCCCTCCCTCCCCTGAGGAGGCTCCGCCCACCAGGCCCCGCCCCAGGGCCGGACTGCTGGGCTTGAGCCCGACTGAGCATGCTCCGAGCCCTGGCAGGCAGGGTGGTGCCCGCGGGCGCCCGGTTGACGGGCGAGGCTTTGCAGAAGTTGAGCGGAGGAGCCGTCCCCGCTCTGACGCCGCTTTTTTGGGGGGGGGGGCCTCTGGGGCTTTTCTTGGCTCTTGGGGTGCCCGAGAAGGGAGAGAGTCTGGGGGCAGGTTGCAGAAGTGTTGGGGTGGCGCTGGGGCCCATGCAAGTTTGATTGATTGATTGAATTGCTTGCTTGCTTGCTTGCTTGATTGATTGTTGGTTTTGATTCACTGGTTGCTTCCTGGCTATACAGCAGTGTTTCTCAACCTTGACCATTTTAAGGCATGTGGACTTCAACTCCCAGAATTCCACAGCCAGCAATGCTGGCTGTGGAATTCTGGGAGTTGAAGTCCACATGCCTTAAAATGGTCAAGGTTGAGAAACACTGCTATACAGGCACTCTTGACTTATGGCCACAATGGACCCTGCCCCCAACATTTCTGTGGCTAAACGAGGCATTCATTAAGTGAGTTTTGTCCCAATTTACGACCCATCTTCTTGTGGAAAGGGACGCTTATGAATTCCAGAGGGTTTAGCAGAGAGATTTATTGCACAGGTTCAGAAGCAACAGAGACAAGCAATTCTGAACCCCAGGGCGGGTTCAGACTTCAGTTTGATACATTCCTTTTCTGAGGAATAAAGAACTACACATTACGATACACATTGTATTACATTAGGTTAGTTTCTCATGGGTATACAATGGAGAGTTTGCTACATACATTGTATCCGAGTGCAATGCATATTTGGTGAGTCGCATATTGCTAACACAGCATTATTCCAGTAATTATGCAGACACATCATTATTTTAGTGGTTTTTTTCATTATTCCACATTAATCTTGCCGCCGCAGTGATTCCCTGCCTGTTGTTAAGTTAGTAACACGGTCGTTAAATGAATCTGCCTTCCCCCATTGACTTGGGCTGTCAGAGGGTCTCAAAAGCATGACGGCGGGAGATTGCAAAGGGTTGTAAATGTAAGCCCGTTACCAAGCAGCTGGATTTTGATCATGTGACATAGGGGAATGTTGCGAGGGTTGTTAAGTATGAAAAATGGTCCTGGGTCAATTTTCCAGTGCTGTTGTAACTTTGAACAGCCCTCTCAATTCCTGGCAAATAGATGGGGAAGACATGGAGGTAGTGACAGATTTTATTTTTCTGGGCTCCAAGATCACCTCAGATGGGGACTGCAGCCAAGAAATTAAAAGACGCTTGCTCCTGGGGAGAAAAGCTATGGCAAATCTAGACAGCATACTAAAAAGCAGAGACGTCACCCTGCCAACAAAAGTGCATATGCTCAAGGCCATGGTTTTCCCAGTTGCAATGTATGGCTGTGAAAGTTGGACCACAAGAAAGGCTGAGCGCCAAAGAATGGAGGCCTTTGAACTCTGGTGCTGGAGAAGACTCCTGCGAGTCCCCTGGACTGCAAGGCGATCCAACCAGTCAGTCCTAGAGGAAATCAACCCTGACTGCTCTTTAGAAGGCCAGATCCTGAAGTTGAAACTCAAGTTCTTTGGCCACCTAATGAGAAGGAAGGACTCCCTGGAGAAGGGCCTAATGCTGGGAAAGATGGAGGGCAAGAGAAGAATGGGATGACAGAGAATGAGGTGGCTGGATGGGGTCACTGAAGCAGGAGGCGTGAGCTTAAAGGGACTCCAGAAGATGGTAGAGGACAGGAAGGCCTGGAGGAACATCGTCCATGGGGTCGCAATGGGTCGGACACGACTTCGCAACTAACAATAACAACAAAGTGAACTGTTGTAAGTTGAAGAATACCCTGCACTGTTCCATAGACAAGATCCTGAAAGCTACTGAGGTACATATAGTATTATCAAGATACAAGGAACTACAAAGCTTGTGTGTGTGTGTGTGTGTGTGTGTGTGTGTGTGTGTATACACACATATATATGATTGGCTACAAAATATATGATTGGCTACAAAGAAGCCGAACCTTGCAATAGACAAACCAACTCCTACTAGTCAAATACACACAGCCACAACCTTCCACTGCTTTTCTCTGGCCATCTTCCTCCTAAACCTCTTAGTAAGAGTTGAAATTATGCTAGATGCTTGCCAAAATGATTACTACACTTAAAAACTGTAGCTACGTTTAGGTGCCCTGCACTAAAACATTTATTAAAACATTCAGATGGCTTAAATCAGGGGTCTTCAAACTTGGCCCTTTTATGACTGGTGGACTTCAACTCTCAGAATTCCTCAGCCAGGCACACGTGCCTGGCTGAGGGATTCTGGGAGTTGAAGTCCACCAGTCATAAAAGGGCCATGTTTGAAGACCCTGGCTTAAATTCTTCCAGCAAATCTGAAGGAATTCAAAAGCCTCTTCTAAAGGCAAGGACAAGAAAGCAAGATGTGAAAGCACATCAGAGGACAATCCAGCTATATTGGGCTTCTCTTTTTTCTAAGCCCCCCACCCCCAAAGTCAGCGGGCAGCAGTATAAATTCTCTAAATAAATAAATATTGCACATGACAAGTTTTTGTTTTTTTTTAACTCGGTGGTGGACATTTAGTAATAGTAGTAAAGTTGGAAGGGACCTTGGAGGTCATCTAGTCCAACCCCCTGCTCGGGCAGGAAACCCTACGCTATTTCGGACAAATGGCTGTCCAGTCTCTTCTTAAAAACTTCCAGTGTTGGAGCATTTACTGCTTCTGGAGGCAAGCTGTTCCACTGATTAATTGTTCTAACTGTCAGGAAGTTTCTCCTTAGTTCTAGGTTGCTTCTCTCCTTGATTAGTTTCCACCCGTTGCTTCTTGTCCTGCCTTCAGGTGCTTTGGAAAAATAGCTTAATTCCCTCTTCTTTATGGCAGCCCCTGAGATATTGGAATACTGCTATCATGTCCCCCCTTGTCCTTCTCTTCGTTAAACTAGACATACCCAATTCTAGCAACCGTTCCTTATATGTTTTAGCCTCCAGTCCCCTAATCATCTTTGTTGCTCTTCTCTGTACTCTTTCTAGAGTCTCAACATCTTTTTTACATCGTGGTGACCAAAACTGGATGCAGTATTCCAAGTGTGGCCTTACCAAGGCATTAAAGAGTGGTATTAATACTTCACGTGATCTTGATTCTATCCCTCTGTTAATGCAGCCTAGCACTGTGTTGGCCTTTTTGGCAGCTGCAGCACACTGCTGGCTCATATTTAAGTGATTGTCTACTAGGACTCCGAGGTCCCTCTCACAGTTACTACTATTGAGCATGGTGCCACCTATGCTGTACTTGTGCATTTGGTTTTTCTTGCCTAAATGTAGAACCTTGCTTTTTTCACCATTGAATTTCATTTTGTTAGTTAGTGCCCAGTGTTCAAGTCTGTCCAGATCCTTCTGTATCTGACTTAACCTCTATTTGAAGCAAGTTCTGGAAGCTAGCTTACTTTTTGCAATATTTTATTTATTCGAATAATGAGCCTAAGGTGCAATTTCTGGAATTTTCTTTCCTACGGGACCCAAGGCAGCTACCATATCTCAGCTTTGGAACCAGAAATGGATCTTGCCAACATAGTTCAATAGCCTCCGGTTCTAATCAGCGTTCAGGTGAAAGCTTGTCTATTCTTAAGCTCACCTCAACAATGCCTTTGTTCGTGGGGATACGCCTTCTGCATTCGCTAGCTAGCGCGGGTCTGAAAATTAGAAACCACAAATTATAGCTCAGGAAGAGAGGAAGGAAAAGGATTATTTGTGCTTTAACACCATCTATTATCTGTTCTGGGAGACCCTATAATTAAGCTCTGTCTGAGGAAATAATTGGATAGGCTCAGACACAAAGTCATTTATATGCACTTCAAACGATATAAGTTGGCTTTTGAGATGCTCTCGTGTCCAGGCAGAGTGGCTATTTTTTTTTTTTTTTGAAAAAAAAAGATAAGATATACAATCCCTCAAGATAAGTTCAGCACCAGGATACCTGTTGGCTTCCCATACAGGTAGACCTTACCTTATGACCATAATTACGCTCAAAATTTCTAAGCAAGACAGTTGTTAAGTTTTGCCCCATTGTGTGACCTTTCTTACCACAGTTGTTAAGTGAATCAGTGCAGAGGGGTTAAGTCAGGGGTCTTCAAACTTGACCCTTTTATGACTTGTAGACTTCAACTCCCAGAATTCCTCAGACAGCGTGCCTGGCTGAGGAATTCTGGGAGTTGAACTCCACAAGTCACAAAAGGGCCAAGTTTGAAGACCCCTGTCTTAAATCTAACAAACAAAATGGAGGCTGGCTGAGGAATTCTGGGAATTGAAGTCCACGAGTCAAAAAAGGGCCAAGTTTGAAGACTCCTGGTTGTTAAGTGAATCTGGCTTCACTTAACAAAAGGTCGCAAAAGGGGATCACGTGACTCCAGGACACTGCCACTGTCGTAAATATGAACCACTTGCCAAGCATCTAAATTTTGATCATCTGACCATGGGGATGCTTCAGTGGTCATAAGTGTGAAAAAACGGTCACAAGTCATTGAACAATCATTAAACAAATTATTGTAAGTCGAAGACTACCGGCATAAGCAAATTTTATTACCGTCCTGGATTGGATACCATCTTATTATACAATCCTAGGTGGCATAAACAGAAACATAGAATCGAAATCACGTGAAGTATTAGTACCGCTTTATAAAGCCTTAGTAAGGCCACACCTGGAATACAGTATCCAATTTTGGTCACCACATTACAAAAAAAGATGTTGAGACTTTGGAAAAAGTGCAAAGAAGAACAAAGAATTCAACAGTTCTAAGAAAGAGTGCAGATTTATATCTGCAAAGATATAACTCCTTCCATCCCCTACCATTCAGTCAGAACTGAAGAAGCTTTTTGGATGAGAAACAAGGAAATTCTTCCAAGAAAAACAAAGTCTTCCAGGAAAAACAAGAAAGTCCAGTTGCCTTTTGAAAAAGCACTTTTGGGACAGTCATGACCTCAATGCCTAAGAATTTCCATAGACGTCTTCCAAAGTGTTGGGTTTTTTTCCCCAGTCTCCCAATCTAGCCTACATTTCTGGAGTTTCCTGAATCGTATAGACCTTCACACTTCTCCTAATTCTTCAAACTAACAAGAGGCAGCTTACTTTGCTTTTAGAATATGTACCATTGGTGCTGTTGAAGGAAAAGTCTTCATCAGGGTCCAGTCCAAGCCGGGAATAAACAACATGGCGACTGCTTTAGAAAGAAGGTTGTAGCTTATTGAAGAGGAGAGCCAGACAGAAAGATGGCTCTGGAAGAAAAAAGAGGAGAGCACATGTAGGGAGTGGGGTTTTATACCCTCTGGAGCCTTTTGTTTGGAGTTGTTCCTGTGTCATGAACTTTGACCTGAGTTTGAGTGTGCCTTTCTGGTATTCTGATGGTGGTGGGTTAATCCTATTATGTCCTGTTTTAGAGTTTGAGTGGGGTATGTAATAATCCTGAATGGATTATTACATCTGCATTTCTAAAAGTTGATTTCTGCCGAGTTATCTGGCTGGGGGGGGGGGGTTGGGAATGTGGAGAAGTTTCTGTCTTTTAAAAAATCTTCTCCATTATTCCTTTGGGGAAATATATTCTGCCTTTTTAATATTCCCAATAATATTTCTTTCTCTGTATTGTTCCCACAATGCCATCAATACAAGTTGAGTACGTAATCTAGATCAATACCTTTTTAAATGTCTATCATACACCTTGAGGTACAGTATAACTCAGAATGGATTTCTGCTTCTTAAACCATAGAGAGGATTGAACTATGGGCTCCTTTGTGCTTTCTTAAATAAGTTGATTTCTTATAGACGTTTCACAACCCAGCAAGGTAACGTCATCAGTGCTAGAGGTATATTGGAAGGGGTTTTCCTCCGTCCCAAGAAATCAGGCTGTGTGAGAGCTTTATTCCTCTTCCAGATCATCATTGTCCCTGAACATTCAGCTCCTTATCAAATTCATGTTTCTATGCCCTTGAGATAATTCTTCCAGTGACTCATAGCTTGTGATCCAAAAAGCGGACAGTGAGTTTGGAAATCATTGTATACATATTTGTGAATGATTAACTTGTAATCCTTCGAAATGCATAAAGAAGGCAGCAGCTGGGGGAACAGGTAAGTCTGTGGTTTACAGTTGTGTATGCAGTTTGATCAGGAATAAGTCAGATCTTGACATCTCCCAACAATGATGTTTCAGAAATTTGCTTCCTTTAACAAATCCTCAAAACAGCAGCAATCTGATGGCGTGGATTTAATGTGTCCGGCATGCCCGCCTGACAGTAAAAGATCCAGAATTTTCAGGAGAAGCAATTGCCACTAACCTAAACAAGAAGGGATTTGTTTATTTTATCTGAGTGTTTGCGCATTCCTTCCATCCTCTGGATGTTTTTTTTCTAAACATAATAGGTTGGAAAGCAAAGGCGACTGAATTTTAAACAGGGTTATCTGTCTAATAATTTTGCTAGGCTGCTTGTTTCTTGGAAGCCTGCAAAGATCAGGGAAAAGGTTGGAAGCACCAAAGAATTACAACCCTGTAAACTTGAAATGGCTGACAGCATCTCCTATTCAGGATAGATCAGATTTTAGCATCTCCGATACGCATCATCAAACGGTCTTCTTTTAAAAGCCCTGCAGAGATTCAGCAGAAAGATGGTGGTTGGGATCCTTCAGGTCAAGCTGTTCTATGGATGGAGGACCCTCCGCTGAGAAGGCCTGACTAAGAGTTCCTGCAGGGATCGACAATCTTTTTTTTTTTCTTATTAAAAGTTTTATTTTCCATTTATCATTTAATACAGAAATGTAAAAAATTCACATTTAACATAATAATTCAACCAGAGGTGTTGCCTGCCCACCCACCCCCAAACTGCATCCACCCTTACTAACACTCTACCTTACTTCCCTCCTCTATCTCTCCTCACCTCATCTCTCTCCCCCTCTCCTCTTACCAACCTACTTCCACCCTATCTTTCCTCCTCCCCTTTCCTCCCTCTTCGGATACAGTACTGGGGAAGTGCCCAAGCAACACCCCTTTCATACTTAAATAATCCTATTATCTAACCTACTTACCCACCCATCCCCCATCCCCCCCACCCCCCCTTACTTCCCAGAGCAGAATACAGGGTTATTAATAAAAAAATAAACAAAATCAACTTAACTTTAAAGATATTATATAATAAACCAATTTCATATTTACCCCTTAACTCCCCTTAAACTTTAACATCAAAATAATACAAACAAATCTCGTATAAAACATTTGTTATGAAGTTTTAATCATAAAGTAAATGGAACTTTTGAGTTCCAAATTTATTCTGAATATAATCTATCCATCTTCTCCAAACCATAATATATCTTTCTTGTGTATGATCCTTTAAATAAGCAGAAATTTTAGCCATTTCTGCTAAGTTAGAAACCTTAAGTATCCATTCTTCTAAAGTAGGCAATGAATCTTTCTTCCAATATAAACCTATTAATAACCTTGCTGCGGTTAATAAATTCAACATTAAAATAGTTTCTTTAACATCTAAATCCGTAAAAATTCCCAATAAAAATAATTGGGGAATAAACGTTATCTTCCTTTTAAAAATCTTTTGAATGTTCCACCAAATCATAATCCAAAAAGCCTTTACCTTTCTACAATTCCACCAAACATGAAAATAAGTTGCATCAGCACCTCCAACATTTAGGTTGTAAATTAGAGTACATACAAAATATTTTTTTAGGATCTAAATGCCACCTATAAAACATTTTATAAAAATTTTCCCTCAAATTTTGAACTTGTGTAAATTTAACATTTCTAATCCAAACTATCTCCCATAAATCCAATGGGATCGATTCCTGGATATTCTGAGCCCATTTAATCATACAATCTTTAACCAATTCTGTTTCCGAATCTAATTCTATTAAGACATTATAAATTCTTTTTATAGGAGCCTGATGCTGATCTTTAATCTGAATGATTAAATTTTCATCTTCTAATGTTATTCCCTCTTTCTTATCTACAGTCCACCTATCCACTATTTGTAAATATTGAAACCATGACTGTAAAATATTTTCTTGCCTTAATACATCTAAAGATTTTAAATACCAATCAATGCCTGACCAAGTTAATAATTCTTTATATGAAATTTTATCAAAATTCATCCCCTTAAAAATCCCCTCAATTGCATGTCCAGGAATCCCCCAAATAGGTATTTTATAATTTAATCTATAATAATACTTCTTCCAAACTCGAAGTAAAGCATTTCTTAAAATATGTGATTTAAAAGCCCGATCAACTTTCTTATTAAAAATTAAGTATGCATACATCAAATCCCACCCTTCAAGAGAGAGAATATCTTTATTAGTTAAATTAAGCCAATCACTTATAAAAGTTAAAGTGGCTGCATCATAATATAATTTCAAATTAGGTGCTTTAAGCCCACCTCTTTCTCGGGCATCTTGCAATATTTTAAACTTGGCTTCTTCCCAGCCCAAATAAATTTATTGATACCCTTCTGCCATTCGTCCAAATTTGCATCTTTTTTTTTTTTAATTGAAAGTTTTATAAATTTTACAAAAAGACAAAAACAATACAAAACAAAAGACAACATATACAAAAAAAAAACTAAACATTACATATATATTAAAAAAAAAACCCCATCCCCCACCCCTCACAAAAACCCTCCCTTCCCCCCCCCTGAGCTTCCCAGAGCAGAATATAGGCTTAATTAAAAATTAAAAAATAAAAATAAAAAATTAAATTAGAAAATTTATATTTATATATATATAAAAAAAAATATCTATATATATATATATATATATAAATAAAACTTATAAAAAAGCTATGTAATATTTTTGTATACCCAATCTAAATTGTATAAATTTTATCCATTTGTCCCAAACAGCAAGGAACTTCTCTTGCGTTTGTTGCTTTAAGAAAGCCGAAATCTTTGCCATTTCCGCCAGATAAGCTACTTTAAGAAACCATTCCTGCAATGTAGGCAAAGATTCCTTCTTCCAATATTGTCCTACTAACAGCCTCGCAGCTGTAATCAAATTTAACATCAATACAACCTCCTTTGTATCACAATCTGTAACAATGCCTAACAAAAATAATTGCGGAGTAAATTTTACCCTCCTTCTAAAAATTCTCTGGATATTCCACCATATTTTGATCCAAAATGCTTTTATCTCTCTGCAAGACCACCAAATATGATAATAGGAAGCATCCTTATAACCACATCTCCAACATTTGGGTTGCACGTCAGGGTACATAAGAGACATTTTTTGTGGATCAAGGTGCCATCTATAAAACATTTTATAAAAATTCTCCCTAAGGTTCTGTGCTTGTGTAAATTTGACATTTCTCACCCAAATGGTTTCCCAAATGTCCAATGAGACTGGGACACCAAAATTCTGCGCCCATCTAATCATACAATCTTTAATTAATTCCGTTTCTGAGTCCATTTCAACTAATACCCCATAAATTCTCTTGATATGGGTTTGTCTTTGATCCTTGACTTGCTTAATAAGATTTCCATCTTCTCTAAGAAAACCCAATTTACAATCCACCTTCCATTTATCTACTAGTTGCCTATATTGAAACCAAGAATAAATAATATTTTCTTGCGCTAAATCTTCCCGTAATCTTAACTGCCAGTTTTGCCCATCCCATCTAAGTAACTGACTATAAGACACCATGTCCATTTTTACTCCTCTTTTTATTCCTTCTATCGCATGCCAAGGTATAGCCCATAATGGAACTTTAAAATCACTTTTATAATATTTTCTCCAAATCCTAAGTAAAGAAATTCTTAAAATATGAGATTTAAAGACCCAGTCCATTTTTTTATTAAATATTAAATAGGCATGCCACCCATAAAGTAAATCCCATCCCTCTAAATGAAGTATCTCAGGATTTGTCAAATTTACCCAATCACTGATTAGTGTTAAAACCACCGCATCGTAATATAATTTCAAATTTGGTACCTTAAGTCCACCCCTCTCACGGAAGTCTTGCATAATTTTAAACTTAACCCTTGGCTTTTTCCCTGCCCAAATAAATTTATTAAGACCCTTCTGCCACTCACTTAAATTAATCTCATTTTTCAAAATCGGTAACATTTGAAACAAAAAAAGAAACTTGGGTAGAATATTCATTTTTATCACTGCAATTCTTCCCATGAGGGATAATTGCAACTTCTCCCAATTCTTCAAGTCCTTCTGTACCCTGACCCACAACCTTTCATAATTATTTTTAAATAATTTTACATTAGAAACAGACAACATCACCCCCAAATATTTTACCTTATTAACAATCTCAAAACCCGTCAAGTTAGCCAAAATCTGCTTCTCCTGACTAGACATATTTTTAGGTAAGATTTTAGTCTTATTTACATTAATCTTGAAACCCGAAACCAAACCATAATGATGAATCAACTGTAATAAGTTTACTGCAGAATAATCAGGTTGCGACAAAGTAACAACCAAGTCATCCGCAAAAGCTCTCAACTTATATTCTTTTTTGTTAACTTCTATTCCTTTAATTTCCTGAGACTCTCGAATTTTGATCAATAATATTTCCAGTGTTAAAACAAACAACAATGGCGATAAAGGACACCCCTGTCTAGTACCTTTCTCTATTGTAAAAACCTCCGACAAACCTCCATTAACAATAAGTTGTGCCATTTGTTTTTGATATATTACCGTAAGAGCTTGTAATATCTTTTTGCCAAAATTCATTTCTTCCATTACTCTTAGCATAAAATGCCAATTCAATTGATCAAATGCTTTTTCAGCATCTAAAAATATGAGCCCTGCAGTAACTTGGTTGTTGCATCTTTTTTTAAAATAGGTATCATCTGAAACAAAAAAAGAAACTTTGGTAGAACATTCATTTTTACGGCTGAAATTCTCCCCAATAACGACAATTGCAACTTTTTCCAATCATTTAAATCCTTTTGTACTTTTCCCCATAACAGTTCATAATTATTCTTATATAATTTTCCATTAGAAGCTGTTATATATACACCCAGATATTTGACCTTTTTCACCATCTGAAAACCTGTAAGTTTAACTAAAGTTTTATTCTCCTTAACAGACATATTTTAGATAATATTTTAGTCTTATTATTATTTACCTTAAAGCCTTAATTATTTATCTTAAGGGATCGACAATCTTAAAGGGACTCGGGAGGTCTGACCCATGTAGGGCTTATGAGATGACAACCAGGTGGTTGTTCCAAATGTGCTTTTCCAAAAGGCAACTGGACTTTTTTTTTCTTTGATGGACACATCTAACAGCAGGTGCAGCTGCCCAAAAAGCCAACACAATCCTAGGCTGCATTAACAGAGGGATAGAATCAAGATCACGTGAAATGTTAATACCACTTTACAAGGCCTTGGTAAGGCCACATTTGGAATACGGCATCCAGTTTTGGTCACCACGATGTAAAAAAAGATACTGAGACTCTAGAAAGAGTACAGAGAAGAACAACAAAGATGATTAGGGGACTGGAGGCTAAAACATACAAGGAACGGTTGCTGGAATTGAGTATGTCTAATTTAATGAAGAGAAGGACGAGGGGGGACATGATAGCAGTCTTCCATTATCTCAAGGGCTGCCCCAAAGAAGAGGTAGTCAAGCTATTCTCCAAAGCACCCAAGGGCAGGACAAGAAGCAACGGATGGAAACTAATCAAGGAGAGAAGCAACCTGGAACTAAGGAGAAACTTCCTGACAGTGAGAACAATTAACCAGTGGAACAACCTGCCTCCAGAAGCGGTGAATGCTCCATCACTGAAGGTTTTTAAGAAGAGACTGGACAGTCATTTGTCCAAAATGGTATAGGGTTTCCTGCCTGAGTAGGGGGTTGGACTAGGTGACCTCCAAGGTCCCTTCCAACTTTACTATTATTGTTGTTGTTGTTTTCAAAGTCCCTTCCAACTTTTATTTTTATTTATTTATTATTAGTAGTAGTAGCAGTAGTAGTATTAGTATTACATTGCCCATATAACACTTGAACTTCAGGAGTTGGACTGGTTCTTGCTTTTTTCTTTGAAAGCGTTTCCATTTTCATCTAAGAAGCTTCTTCAGTTCATAAGCTAGAACTGGAGAAGCTTCTTAGATGAGAAGTGAAACCCTTTCAAAAAAAAAAAATGAAGAAAGTCCAGTTGCCCTTTGTAGAAACATCTTTGGGATAATCATGGCCTGGATGATTGAGAAAGTCCATAGACAACCAGGTGCTTGAATTGCTCCAGGAAATGGATGATAACCGATCCAATTCCTGGAGTCCAAGTGTCATATGGGCAATTTGAGATGTGACATAGCTACCTGGACAGCTGGCTTTATACTGGTTTTGAAGGGCAGCCTCACCTGGGTGAGTTGCGGTAGACAAACCTGGAAGAAAGCAAGGCGTGAAAGACTACGCACAGCGACTCCTAATGCTGGAAATGACACAACTGGTACAATAAATGAAATTCTGGAAAGCTTTGCTGCCCGTAGCCTCGACTTGCTTTTCAAGGAAAAAATCCAAATCCAAATTCTGGATTAATTCTAGACATGTCAACTTCATCCAGAGTTATAAGTGGAACTTCATCTGCAGATCTAGTTTGTTTTTCGGCGGGAGGCGTCTTTTATTAAACTTATTCAACTTTATTAAAGTTGAAACTTGTAATTCAACTTCTGCTGCACGTCGGGATCATACGTGAATTTTAGATTCAGGTAGAGGGGAAAGATTAATTCCATGGGGAAAAAAATCCTCAGCCCTTCTGTGTAAATTGGATCAAAGCTAAGCTCATGGGTTCTTTCGTATCAGGAACATAAAATTGAAGTTCTTGCTGAAGGAAGTGCTGAAGATGGATTTTTTTAAAATCTAAGGCGATCTCTTAAAGCAAGCTCTTGCTTGTAAAATATGGGTTTTCCTATCTTTAAATAAAATAAAGTTTAAACAGGTCAAATGCCAGCGAATGAAATGTCTTTAAAATAGAGCAGGGAACACCCATTGAATGCCATGTTTGTCGTAAATAAAGGTGACTCATATCTAATCATACACGTGATCACGGCAACAAGGATTCTATTTGCTCAAAAGTGGAAAGCAATGGAAGCACCGAGGGGAGAAGCACTAATAAAGAAAATTATGTATTGCGCAGAACGAGACAAGATAACTAAAAAACTAAAAAAACCAGGAAGAAACATAATTTTATCGAATCTGGAATAAATTCTATAAATGGAGGGAAAAAAGAATGGGGTCAACAGAAGAGATATAAGTAGAGGTAGATACGAGGAATGTACAGCTGTATATAAATATATATATTTAAATGTATAGTATGACTGACAAGATGGAGATGTATGTCAAAGACGATGTACCATGTTAAATGTTTTTAATCTTTTTTTTTCTTTTGTATTCAATAAAAAATTAATTAAAAAAAAGAATGCCATGTTTATGAGTGTGTATTATCTCGCATTCACAGGCCTCACTTGTTATTTAAGATAAATATTTGCGCTCTTTGGCTCATTAGAGCAAGGGTCCCCAACCGGTGGGCTGCGTCCCCGTAGTGGGCCGTGGGCTGCTGACCGCTGGGCTATGGACCGTGTTCGCACACACACACACACTAACGCTAGCGTCACGGCCGTGGGGCACAAAAACAGGACACCACGCCACGCAGTGCAAAAACAAGCTGCTACAATGCCTTGGCACACAAACACAGGATGCCGTCGCACCTTGGAGCACAAAAATGGGATGCCACACAGCGTGAAAACGGGCCGATACCACAGCTTGGGGGTGCAAAAATGGGCCGATACCACACGGCACGAAAACAGGCACCAATGCACTGCGGGGCGCAGAAATAGGGTGCTGTGCCACACAAGAACGAGGCAGGACTAGTGAGTATCACACAAGCACTAGCCCCACCCCGTTTGTGTCACGTGCATGCTCATGGGCTTCTGCATGAGCATGCATGCGCGTGCGAATAAGATGCTTTCCCCTCCCTTTGCCTCCGGTCTGTCAACCGAGAAAAGTTAGGGAAACACTGCATTAGAGTATCCTGGCTGACATGCCATGTTAGACTGAGACATGCTGGCTAAGGAATTCTGGGAGTTGAAGTCCACAAGTCATGAAAGAGCCATAGTTCCCATGCTGGCTAAGGAATTCTGGGAGTTGAAGTCCATAAGTCGTAAAAGGGCCATAGTTCCCATGCTGGCTCAGGAATTCTGGGAGTGGAAGTCCAAAAGTCATAAGAGGGCCATAGTTCCCATGCTGGCTCAGGAATTCTGGGAATTGAAGTCCAAAAGTCATAAAAGGACCATAGTTCCCATGCTGGCTCAGGAATTCTGGGAATTGAAGTCCACAAGTCATAAATATAAGCCGATTGCCAAGCATCTGATTTTTTATCACATGACCATGGGGATGCTACTATGGGGATATAGGTGTAAAAAATGGCCTTAAGTCACATTTTTCAGTGCTGTTGTAACTTCAAATGGTCACTAAACGGATTGTTGTAAACTGAGGACTATCTATACCAGGGGTAGGCAACCTTGGCTCTTTTGTGATTCGTGGACTTCAACCCCCAGAATTCCTGAGCCAGCATAGCTATGTTGGCTCAGGAATTCTGGGAGTTGAAGTCTACGAGTCACAAAAGAGCCAAGGTCGCCTACCCCTGACCTATACTTTGTCTGCCAAGAGATAATTGTGAAGACCGTACGGATAGTCCTCAAATTTTGGGAAAGCTGGCTGATCAGATTTCTATTCGATCTGCCTGGATTCTGAGCCTTGCTCTTCTTGAAAAGAAGATTAAAAAAAATTATCCTTCATGTCAATCAAACAAAGATGACACGATCACATTGTAACAGAAGCATTATTACCAAATAAAGCCGGGATTGCTGTAAACTTCGGTTTAACTAAGCTAATAACTGGATATGATTTATGGAACGAACAATATATATATATATATATATATATATATATATATATATATATATATATATATATATATATATATATAAAATAGAATTTCACAGTTTCTGGTGGCCTCACAAATCTGGATGCTGCAAAATGTCACAGAGTTTTTACAACATGCTGACACTATAAAAGGAAAACTCTATTTAACCGAGTAGAAAGTTATAAAGATTTAAAGATTGGACCTGTGTTATTTTTAAACACTGGCTAGCTTTGTTCTCCGGTCTGTTTTTATGACTTTCTCCTTTTTTCGGGAAAACATATCCTGTAAAACGTCTCTTCCCAACTACACACAAACAGATTCCAAACTGTTAGAAAATAATTGAATAATTAAACACTTTCCCTTTTTTCCTGTTTCTTGTCTATGGAGATTCTTAGTCATCCAGGTCCTGGTTGTCCCAAAAGTGCTTTTTCAAGAAGCATCTGGATTTCCCTGTTTTTCTTTGAAGACGTTTCGCTTCTCATCCAAGAAGCTTCTTCAGCTCTTTCCTGTTTCTTCTCTTATTCAAGAGCTCCCAAAGACGGGCAAAATTTTGCTTACTCTACTACAGGAATGGAAAGTAATTTGTTTTACCTCTCTTTGTTCTGTTTAATATACTTGCTTTTGCTACTGGAGAAATAGGGTGGTGCAAATATTCTTTATGTGTTATCCAAAGGGGAATAAAATTAATACCTTAAGATTAAAGGATATTAAGAAAGCAAAACAAAAAAAAAACTCTTTTGATTTCCGTAGACCAATTAAAAAAAAAAAAACTTTAAAACTTCTCTGTTTGTTGGTTGTTCTCCAGTCTTCCCCAATCTGATGCCCATCATATGCAATCCAGGTCTTTTTATGCAGATCAGGAATTGTTGTCTGAACAAGCTCCAGTTAAGTGAAGGTATTGTGTTAAAAACCATCCCCCCAATCCATTTTACTATGCCCCCCCCCCCAATCACAAGAATAAAACTCAGGAAAAGAAATATAAGAACAATGTTTCACTCATGAAACCCCTGGCTCTTGCGAAAAGCGGGAACATTGGATCAAGCCTGTTGATTCACAAAGAGAGCTCAATGGAGGTAATAGGCAGAGTAAAAATAAGGGATAAAATTAATTACGTTTGTTTTGACAGGATTAAATCCCAAGGAAGCCAGTATTTTAGACCCATTGCTAGCCTTTGCGAAACAGGCTAAACAAATCTAATAACAAAAGCACACAAAGCAAGGCTACAAATTAAGAAATGCTGTAGAACTGGATAAAAATCCTTGTAGTCACCAAATCAAGTGGTCAGCTGTCCCAGAACCACATGTTGTTGTTGGTTCTGCTCATCAATAAACAAGAACTTTCTTTCCTAAGCAGTCAGCCTCCATTTTATTTCCAGTGTCTTACTCCCGGCTTGGAACCAAACTTGAATCGTATTTGCACAATATTGGAAAAAGAAGAAATACCACCAGAGGAGAAAATAATTAAAAAAAAATACTAAATTGTGCGGAAATGGACAGACTTACTCTGAGGTTGAAAGAAAAAGAAGAAACAGAGTACTGTCAGACTTGGGATTTGTTTTATCGATGGCTGGAGAAAAGAATAAGGGATTAGGAATTAAATCTATTATTAGTGAATGATAAACTCAGGCAACACGTTTGTTGAACGAGTACTACTGAATTGTATAATAAAAAAACTTTTAAAAAATAATAAAAAGATTAAAACGGGGGGAAAATAAAATGTCATGGCTGGAAACTATATCAGAGCTGGGTGATGGAAAGTGCCATCTGCAGACTTTCATCTCAGTCTGGGAAAACAAACATACGAAAGAAGAGATTTGACGTAGCTTAACTTTTAGGCTTCATCAGGGAAAGTTCTGTTATATAAATAACAGCTGAAGGGAAGGAGGCTATTTGTAGCTGCAGAGAAGCCTCGATGGAGAGAGAATATTTTTGTCAAGATTTGAACCAGGAGAAGATTGCATTCAGTTTTGGTCACCACGTTACAAAAAAAAAAAGATGCTGAGACTTTGGAAAAAGTGCAGAGAACAGCAACTAGGACGATTAAAGGCCTGGAGACTAAAACATATGAAGAATGGTTGTAGGGTTTTGATGTGGCCAGTCTAGAGAAAAGAAGGACTAGGAATGATGATAGCAGTCTTCCAGTATCTCAGGGGCTGCCCCAAAGAAGAGGGAGTCAAGCTATTCTCCAAAGCACCAGAAGGCAAAATAAGAAACAATGGATGGAAACTAATCAAGGAGAGAAGCAACCTGGAATTAAGGAGAAACTTCCTAACAGTGAGGACAATTAACCAGTGGAACAACTTGCCTTCAAAAGTTGTGGGTGCTCCATCACTGGAGATTTTTAAGGGACAGGACAGCCACCTGTCTCAAATTGTACAGGGTCTCCTGCTTGAGCAGGGGCTGGACTGGAAGACCCCCAAGCTCTATTCCAGTGGTTCTCAACCTTTTTAATGCTGTGACCCCCCCAACCGGTCGTAAGTCGAGGACTACTCAACCGGTTATAAGTCGAGGACTACTCAACTGGTGCAGCACCGTTTGCAGAATGGGACTTTTGGCGGGCTCAGCAGGGCAGAGACAGCCTGGACAATTCCTATTGGCTTTTGAAAGCCAATAAAATTAGACTCTATTCAAGAGAGTCTATTCTATTGGCTTTCAAAAGCCAATAGAATAAAAGGGAGTAGCACAGCTAAGGAAAAGGGGGGGGGGGAAATGGCAGACTGCATTGTTTGCCGACCCCCGTGAAATGGTTGTTCGATCCCAAATGGGGTCCTGACCCACAGGTTGAGAACCACTGCTCTATTCTGATTGATTAAAGATAAGTTAAACGCTCTCTCCCCAACTCGTGTTCCAGATTCAGGCAATATGGTGTCAATTTTCACTTTTGAGTTTTTTTAAAAATAACCACCGTGTATGATAAAACGTTCTTTGTATATTGTGACATTTGTAGTTCATGATTTACCTACTTTTGTAATGACTGATGGAGAGATGTACCATCTGTAAAAAAAAAATTATACTAATTTTCTCTTAGATTATTGCACGGGATGAATTGTACTGATTGTTTTTCCTAATTCTTCCCATTTATAAGTTTATATATACATTTACGAAGATGGTCTTGATTCTGTGTAGGTGGTTTAAATTCTGTCATCTTTCTTAAACTCTCTCCTTTCCCATTATAACTTTTTATTTTTCTGGCAATTTGTAAGCACGTCAAGCACGGTAAATTCCTGGCCTCGTTGAATCATTCTTGCCGTGCCTATTTCCATATGTAGTTACACTTTTCCCTAATTATTCCCAAAATAGAAAGCATTTGAAGGTGAGACAAGGGATGAAGTTGCTGAATGTATTATTATTTTTAAAGACTTCCGCCTTTTTATCAAACTTCTTCTTATCACAGCTTCTTCTGCCAAACTTTTTAAGTGATGTTATCTAGACCAGCTTTTAGCAGAAGGCAGAAAACCAGAGCGTTGTCATTCTATGGTAATATATGTAGTGGTTGTTGAAGGAAAATTCAGTCCAAGCCGGGAATAAACAACATGGCGACTGCTTTTGAAAGAAGGTTGCAGTTTATTGAAGAGGAGAGCCAGACAGAAAGATGGCTCTGGAAGAAAAAAGGGGAGAGCACATGTAGGGAGTGGGGTTTTATACCCTCTGGAGCCTTTTGTTTGGAGTTGTTCCTGTGGCATGAACTTTGACCTGAGTGTGCCTTTCTGGTATTCTGATGGTGGTGGGTTAATCCTATTATGTCCCAAGGGTCATATCCTGCTTCCCTGGGACTGTGGCTGATGACTCTTAGATTTTTGGTGTTGATTCTAGGGCTCTTTCTTCCTAATCCCACTTTCCTGATTCCAGTCTTTCTGACAAGATTATCATCTGCAATTCTGCAGACTTGGTTTCTGTTTGGGACAGAGAGACTTGGGGGAAGGGTTGGTTTCTGCTTTTAAAATCCTTTAGGGAAATATATTCTGCCCTGTTAATATTTCCTTCTCTGGGGGGCTGATTTCCCACACAGTAATATATGACCGTGAGATTTGGACCATAAGGAAGGCTGAGCTCCAAAGAATTGAGTTTAAGTGTCTATAGACATTTCCCCACCTGTCAGTTTAGAATCTGGCTTCTTCATTGACTTTGCTCGTCTGAAGGTCACTGAATGTGACCGGGACACTTTGATCCGGGACACAGCAACCGTCATAGACATAAGTCAGCTGCCAAGAGTCTGAATTTTGATCCTGTGACGATGGGGAGGCTGCAATGCTCGTTAAGTGTGAAAAGTCACTTTTTTCAGTGCCATTGTAACTTTGAATCAGTCACAAAAGGAACTGTTCTAAATTGAGGACTACCTGTACCTTCATGGACATCTCAATATTGATTTCCTGGCGAAAGCTAGAGTTATATTTAAAAATAGTTTTTTTTAATGTGGCCTATAATGGAAGAGTTTAAAATCTCTTTAAAATCTCACTGAATGGCCTAAGGAGAACTTAAAAGATACTAGTTGGTTTAATATTTAGGATCTAGATTTATAAGGGAAATAAAAAATAGTTACTAGAATAATAGTTTTGGATTATTAACATAGAACTTGGATTGAGATGATAAAGGTTATCTTATTAGTAAGGGATGAGGTATTAGGATGAGAAATAGAATATGTTTGTGAAATAAAGTAAGAAGCTATCTGAGTAAATAATACATGTGGTATTTTAGATATGACAATTATTTTGTAATGAACTAAGGGAACTTTGGGTCACCTGAAATCTAAAGTCTATGGATATTAAGTTAACTGGAATAGAGTAACTGAAATTAGCTAAAATTCAAAACAGGATATGAAGGCATATAAGACAAAATATATTGATAAATGTTTTAACTGAGTTATAATTAGCAATGTATTAATTTGAACATTTGCCGTCCACGATGGTGGGAAGGTATGAAAACAAAACAACCAGATTTGGCCATATTCTGCATTCATATGTCCACCATAACATTGACAGAGCTGCTGATTTTGCAGAGATGACAGAGGCAGCCTATTCAAACCCCCGCTGGTTCCTGTCTCCTCTCTCATATGACACGGTCTGCCAAGAAATTTAGATTTTTAAAAAAAAAAAACTTTCTCTTCCTGGCAAATAACATTTCTTGTGGTGCAGGAGTATATTTATCAAAGGAAGTTCCTATAATTATGACACCGACTTGATGTTTATAGAAGGCTTCTATATCGGAAGTTAGGAAGATAAAGAAGGAGGGGAAAGCGTATTTTAATTGTTTACTTGTTTTTCTCTGAACTCAGAAATGGCCGGAGGAAACAGGATGCAAGAGAGATGTCAACGTAAGAGGGGATAAACAGATGTGTGTGTGTGTGTGTGTGTGTGTGTGTGTGTGTGTGTGTGTGTGTGTTTTTTGTGAGGAACAATATCAAATCAGTGATTCTTTTCTGTTGCAGGATTTGGGATGTGGCACCCGTGGGCAATGAAACGTCTGCAAGAAAACCACCAAGCTCAGAGAGCACCAAGAACCCCACAGCCCTTTTTTTTTCCTCCTCTTCCTCAACCTCCTCCTCCTCCTCCTCCCTGCAAACCCTTCTCCCTTCTAGCACTGATGATTTTACCTAGTTGGGTAATGAAACGTCTGAAAGAAAACCACCCAGCTCAGAGAGAACCAAGGACCCCATAGTAGTCGTCTTCTTCTTCTTCTTCTTCTCCTTCTCCTTCTCCTTCCCCTTTTCCTCCTCCTCCTCCTCCTCCTCCTCCTCCTCCTCCTCCTCCTCCTCCTCCTTCTCCTTCTCCTTCTCCTTCTCCTTCTTCTTCTTCTTCCTCCTCCTCCTCTTCCTCCTCCCTGCAAACCCTTCTCCCTTCTAGCACTGATGATGTTACCTAGTTGGGTAATGAAACGTCTGCCAGTAAACAACCAAGTTCAGGGATCACCAAGGACCCCACAGTCCTCTTCCTTCTCCTCCTCCTCCTCCTCCTCTTCCCTGCAAAACCCCCTCCCCTCTAGCACTGATGATGTTACCTATTTGGGTAACGAAATGTCTGCAAGAAAACAACTCCGCTCACAGAGAACCAAGGACCTCACAGTTCAACCCTCTTCTCTTAACATCCACCCACAAGAGATGGCAGCCCAGCTTCTTCAAACTTTGCAAAGATGGAGAACCCACAACCCACAAATGTTCCGTTTTGTAGATCTTACCAGCAGGAAGTTTTTTTTTTCTTTATTTGCGAGAGGATCACACCCTTTTCGCTTTTTCAGAGAGGACGATACGATAGCCTGCTTCAATTATCCCAAGAGTGCGGTACGAAAGGTTAAGGCCTGTTCTTTTCCTTTTCCACCATGCAAAAATACCAAAGAATGGACTGAAAAGCGAAGCTGGACTTGGAAAAAAAAAAAAACCTCCCTAAGAATAAGAACAGCTGGATGACCCAGAGAAGAGACAACAGGCTCTTATTTACTGGATATATGAAAACAGAAAGCGGACAATCATCTTCTGAGCTGTTTTAATTTGCATTTTTCCGCTGAGAAGAAGTTTGGACTTGGTAGCCTCAAGAATCCTTTTCAACCGTAAAATTTTTAAGAAAACATGATCGACAGCCATATTCTGACCTACTCTTCCGCTCTGGGAGACAGATCAATTAGTAAGGTGACCAACTGTCCTCCTTTAGGGAGGACAGTCCTCCTTTTGTGAGTTCTGTCCTCCCTCGAAAAGTGTCCTCCTACATGACCTCCTTTTCGATATTTGAAGACTAATCTGCAGGGCTTTTTTTCCCCTCATGGAACGCTCAGAACGGCGTTCTGGCACCTTTTTTGATGTTTTTTTTTTCAACTTTTACATGAGCTGTGCTACTCCCACTATTGGCTTCGAAAGCCAATAGGAATTGCTGCTGAGCGCGCCAAAACACCCGGCCGGCAAACTTTGCACATGCAAGTTGTCTGCAGTGAAGGTAAATTGGCAGGAACTTTGCACCCCTCCCTGCTACCCAACTACACCATCTCCTAGTCCAGTGGTTCTCAACCTGTGGGTCGGGACATGAATAGAGTCTAATTCTATTGGCTTTCAAAAGCCAATAGGAATTGTCCAGGCTGTCTCTGCCCTGCTGAGCCCACCAAAAGTCCCATTCTGCAAACGGTGCTGCACCAGTTGAGTAGTCCTCGACTTACGATCGGTTGAGTAGTCCTCGACTTACGACCGGTTGGGGGTCGCGGCATTAAAAAGGTTGAGAACCACTGTCCTAGTTAGTCCCGAAGATACCTGGAAGAGACTGGAACGGCGACGCCATGGTAACTTACTCTTGATCTTCAGCGCTGCTAGGGCAATAATGTCTGCGGGCGCAAGAGGCAGGGGCGGTGAGGCTGCTGCAGACGGCGGTGTGAGCAGCGGCGGTGGCCGGCTGCCCCCCGTGCTGTGGGAGCCGCGTGGCCTGCTCTACATGGGGCTGCACAGGGTGGACAGTGGTGCTGGCGGGGTGGCTGCAGGCGAGGTGTGTTGATGGGAAGCTGTCCTCCGGGGCTGGAGCCGGCACAAATGGTGCTTTGGGAGCTGCGGGGCCCGCTCTACACTGCGGGGTAGCAGTGCTGGTGGGACGGCTGCGGGCGGGGGCGCGGCATGTAAGCATAATTACAATAGAAAATGTTATTGTTACAAATGTTTTTTATTATGCATTTATCATATTATAGTGTATTCTGTATTACTGTTGCAATGAATAAGGTGTTTCTTTTATTTACGATATTTTTTCTTCAATTTATTTGTGTCCTCCTTTTCATTGTGAAAAAGTTGGTCACCTTACAATTAGCATCACGGTGCCCAATGTTTTCATTCTCCAAGAACTGTGACAAAACAGCCAAGCTCCTGAAGGATTAATAATGTGCTATCCACAAGAGATTTATTTTTTTTGGAATGCCAAAAAAGAAGGCATCTAGTCCTCTAGAGCTGGGATAGGTGACCTTGGCTCTTTTATGACTGGTGGACTTCAGTTCCCAGAATTCCTGAGCCAACCTGGCTCAGCTTGGAAACCTCTCCCTTTCACCTCAGCATGGCTGGCTGAAGAATTCTGGGAGTTGAAGTCCACCAGTTTGAAGACCAAGTTTGACTCGTGGACTTCAACTCCTAGAATTCCTGAGCCAGCATGGCTCAGCTTGGAAACCTCCCTTTCCCCTCAGCATGGCTGGCTCAGGAATTCTGGGAGTTGAAGTCCACGAGTCATAAAAGAGCCCAGGTTGCTTACCTCTGGCCTAGGCCTGGGCCGCTTTATGACTCGTGGACTTCAACTCCCAGAATTCCTGAACCAGCCTGGCTCAGCTTGGAAACCTCTCCCTTTCCCCTCAGCATGGCTGGTTCAGGAATTCTGGGAGTGGAAGTCCACGAGTCATAAAAGAGCCAAGGTTGCCTAGCCCTGCTCTAGACCAATGTTAATATCTCAGGCCATGAGTAGTGGGTTTTGACAACAAGGCTGTATTCAAATGGATTGAAAAATTCGTAGTTTTCTCCTTTCCAATAAGGTCTCGCTTCAAAGAGGATCCAATAATATTTGGAGTCAGAATAGAGCTGGAAGGGACCTTGGAGATCTTCTAGTCCAACCCCCTGCTCAAGCAGGAGACCCTGTACCAATTCAGATAGGTAGCTGTCCAGTCTCTTCTTAAAAACCTCCAGTGATGGATCACCCACAACTTCTGGAGGCAAGCTGCTCCATTGGTTAATTGTCCTCACTGTTTCTCCTTAATTCCAGGTTGCTTCTCTCCTTGTTTAGTTTCCATCCATTGTTTCTTGTCTTGCCTTCTGGTGCTTTGGAAAATAAGTTGACTCTGCTTTTCTTTATGGCAGCCCCTCAGATACTGGAAGATGCTATCATGTCCCCCCCTAATCCTACTTTTCTCTAGACTAGCCATACCCAGTTTCTGCAACCGTTCTTCATATGTTTTAGTCTCCAGGCCTTTAATCGTTTTAGTTGCTTTAGTTCTCTGCACTTTTTTTTCCAAAAGTCTCAACATCTTTTTTGTAATGTGGTGACCAAAACTGGTTGCAGTATTACTAGGGTTTTATAAAGAATTTTGCAAGTTTCCCTGGTTTTTTAAAACCGTGATCTCAAAAAAAAAAAAATTCTATGTATGCGCCTAAGATGGGAATGAAAACGAAAGACTGGTTTAAAATTGATCAGATGTTATCTTGAGTTCTTAGGCTGGATCCTGATAGAATCCAGCAAGCAAGATATGTCCATTTTGTAAACCAATCTGGTTTTTCTTTATTCTTTAGCACAGTGGTTCTCATCCTGTGGGTCGGGACCCCATTTGGGGTCGAACAACCATTCCACGGGGGTCGCCAAACAATGCAGTCCGCCATTTTTTCCCCTTTTCCTTAGCTGTGCTACTCCCTTTTATTCTATTGGCTTTGGAAAGCCAATAGAACAGACTCTCTTGAATAGAGTCTAATTCTCTTGGCTTTCAAAAGCCAATAGGAATTGTCCAGGCTGTCTCTGCCCTGCTGAGCCGCCAAAAGTCCCAGTCTGCAAACGGTGCTGCACCAGTTGAGTAGTCCTCGACTTACAACCGGTTGAGTAGTCCTCGACTTACGACCGGTTGGGGGTCGCGGCATTAAAATGGTTGAGAACCACTGCTTTAGCATAAGAAGACCTAAGCCAGCAGAATTTAGCTGATGTATACAAATTTACAGTTCTCCTCTCTTTTGGTGTTTTAGGTTGGGAAGACAACAAATCCAATCACAATTGCCAGTCCTAATTTTGCAGTTTGTAATTTATGAAATTGCTTTTAGTTTTTTGCTGAGATTAATAGGATGGTCTGAAGGCATAAAAATATGGGATTGAACACAGGTGGATCCACAGAGCCTCAAATGTTATCTTCACACCAGCAGAGGGCACTCTGCTTCACAAAAAAAGTTTTTGGCAGCAAAAAAGTAAATAAATAAAATCATGAAAATTGAAGAGGACTTGAAAATCTAATTAATCCCACAGTTCCAAAATGATTAAGTACATAGATCTCTCTCTCTCTCTCTCTCTCTCTCTCTCTCTCTCTCTCTCTCTCTCTCTCCCTCCCTCCCTCCCTCCCTCCCTCCCTCTCTCTCTCTCTCTCTGTGTGTGTGTGTGTGTGTGTGTGTTTGTGTGTGTGTGATAGGTATTTCTATCTATTTCTATTTAATCTATCAATATCTATCTATCTCTATACATCTGTGTGTGTGTATGTCTCTCTCTGTGATAGGTATTTCTATATATCTAATCTATCAATCTCTATCTATCTATCTATCTATCTATCTATCTATCTATCTATCTACCTACCTACCTACCTACCTACCTACCTACCTACCTATCTCTATACAACTCTCTCTGTGTGTGTGTGTGTGTGTGTGTGATAGGTATTATCAAGGGAATAGCAACAACAATCACCATCACCTATCACTGGGAATCACTGAATTGAATAACAGAATAACAGAGTTGGAAGGAACCTTAGAGGTCATCTAGTCCAACCCCCTGCTCAGGCAGGAAACCCTATACCGCTTCAGACAAACGGTTGTCCAGTCTCTTCTTAAAAACATCCAGTGTTGGAGCACCCACAACTTCTGGAGGCAGGTTGTTCCACTTGGAAAGTTTTTTTTTAATGTTGTTTCACCGTTCTTGTTTGTCTATAGCATCCTTTTAAGTTTCCTTTCTTAATCTTCTGTGCAATAGGCACACCACGATGGCCTAGTTGTGTATTGTATCATACTCTTGCGTGCCATGAACGTATGTGGAATTGCAAGCGTGCAACTAAATAGGACACTCACGCAGCCTCATTAATCTTGCACAAGGATGTTATCTGGAAAAGTGCTCCCTGAGATGGTTACACAAACCTCTATTGTTCACACAGTCTGTGCACGTCCACATCTTTTCTATGCCTCTCTCTTTGACTAAGCCTTTTTTATTACGAATAAGAAAAATGTTGTCATTATTATGAACGGACTATTTTTCTTTTCCTTTGCTTTTCTCTAAATGAAAATATTATTTCCCTACTGGCTTTAAGTCATTGTTTGTATGGTATTTTACTGTAATTGCTTTGCACTACATCAGCTTTGCAGTAATGGAGAGCACTGCACAAATAGACAATACACAAGTACAAAGAGACAAGGGCGTTTGAGATTTATCAGGTTTATCTCATTTAGCTTTCCATCTTACTGTTTGCTATTAGACTCGGCTACTGTTTCCTTTTTGTCACCTCTCCTAGATTAAAAAGCAATAGATTGAGGAAAGAGAGAGGCTGTCAACTCACCGGGAAGTGAAGCCACTGGGAAAATATGCTGTGATCTAAAGGCAATTAATAAAGATAATTAAGGTAACTTCTCTGCAAGATATGCATTTAATGATGGGCTATGATGCCTGGCACATGGGATGCCTTGATTACTCGAGATGGACTTTGCAATCCCGATGTTTCATTGGGAAAAAAATATCAAGGTCACCAGGGAGTAGAACAAATATATTTCCTATCTAATGAAATGAATATATCTGTTACCTAACATAAGATACTTAAGCTCTCTCACAAGCTCTGCTGACAGCAAGTTTTAGATTATTTGGCAATTTTGGCCCCTGTTTACCCAATAAACAGTTTGTACAAGTAAGGAAGATCTGCCTCCCAGATCTGGGATGTCCAACGTTGACAACATTAAGACCCGTGGACTTCAACTCCCAGACTTCTCCATGCGTGGCTGACCTTGGGAATTCTGGGAGCTGAAGTTTACAGGTCTTAAATTTGCCAAGGCTGGACATCCCTGGATTAGACCAGTGCTTGTATTTGAGGGAGCTAGATCTCAAGGTTCTGGGCCCTGAAAACTTGCCTTCTAAAATGAGAGCCAGTGAAAATGGTTTTAAAAAAATGAAAGCCAGTGAAGAAAATTAATAATGATGATGATGATGAAGAAGAAGAAGAAGAATGAAAAAAAGAAGAAATAATAAGAATTAAGAATGGAGTAGGAGGAGAAGAAGAATGAAGAAGAAATAAGAATGAAAAAGAAATAATAAGAATAAAGAATGAAGAAATAAGAATAAAGAATGAAGAAGTAATGAAGAAATAAAAAGAATGAAGAAGAAATAAGAATAAAGAAGAAATAAGAATTAAGAATGCAGTAGAAGGAGGAGGAGAAGAAAGAATGAAGAATGAAGAAGAAATAATAATAAAGAATGAAGAAATAATAATAAAGAATGAAGAAGAAGGAATGAAGAAGAAATAAGAATTAAGAATGGAGTAGGAAGAGAAGAAGAAAGAATGAAGAATGAAGAAGAAATAAGAATAAAGAATGAAGAAATAAGAATAAAGAATGAAGAAGAAGGAATGAAGAAGAAATAAGAAACAGTGAAGAAGAAATAATAAGAATAAAGTGAAGAAGAAATAAGAAGAAAGAATGAGGAGTAAGAATAATGAAAAATAATAATGAAGAAGAAGAAGAAATAAGAAGAAGAATGAAGAAAGAAGAAGGAATAAGAATGAAGAATGAAGATTGAAGAAGGAGGAGAGGAAGAGGTGAAGGAGAAGGAGAAGGAGAAAAATGAAAAAGAAATAAGAATAAATAATAATTAATAATAAAGAATGAAGAAGAAATAATAAGAATGAAGAAGAAATAAGAATGAAGAATAAGAAATGAAGAAATAATAAGAATGAAGAAGAAAGAAGAAGAAGAAAGGAGAAGAAGGAATAATAAGAACAAAGAAAGAAGAAGGAATAAGAAGAAAGAAAGGAGGAGGAGGAAGGAAGGAAGGAAGGAAGGAAGGAAGGAAGGAAGGAAGGAAGAAGAAATACGTTGGCTAAATCTGTGCTTCAGGACATTGGTGAAGGGCTCTCCCTAAAAGACCCCCTGGACGCCCCTCCCCCCTTTGATCCCCTTTTAGGGGATCCTTGGGTCATCCTAAACAGCCCCCTACCCATCCTCCTGGGCAAAGAGAGCACAGTAGGTGGGAAAACGTGCTAGGAGAGGGCTGAGCGACAATGTAGCAAAGGAGATTGTCTCCAGAGCCAGATCGGCTCCCTACCACGTTCACGAACCCATCGCAGGCAACGGTGATCTCCTGGTGGTCTCCTGTCCCCCTCCTTTTCCTTTCCTCCCCTCCCCTCGATGGGCGGAGCAAGGCAAGACCGCCTCCTGGGCGTCAACCCTCTACCCCCACCACCACCACCCGCGCGGAGCTCCTCCTCCTCCCGACGTGGCTGCTGTGATTCGTCGGGGGTGGGAGGTTTCCGCCCACCCCTTGACTCCGCCTCCCGGGGCGGAGCCTACAGGCAGAGCCGGCAGTCGTGGCCTTTTCTCTGCCTTTCTCTGTTTTGTTTCTTTCTTTCTTTTTTGCATCCGGATGGCGGAGGCGGCGGATCGCGCCCGGGCGGCGGCAGCCCAGTGGCTGCTCTGGGACAAGGTGAGAGCAGCTAGACGACCCCGGGTCGCCCCAATTCCAGATTCCCCCCCCCCTCCCGCGGAGCTACAGAGAGAGGAAGCCTGGGGGAGGGGGGGGCTCCTTCGTTTCCCAGTACGATAGACTGGATCACTCTCGGGAGGGCTGGGGGCTTTCCTGGTGGTCTCCCTTCCTTTGGCTAACGCGGCTCCCTTTATTCCAAGGCTAGCAAGGGAGTGCGCGGCTGGGATCTGTTGCAACCAGGCGCCCCCTCCCCCCAAAAAAATGGAGAGAAAAAATGGGTTGGGGTGTCCCCAATCGCTCCCGGTGGGAGGGGGAGCTTTCCTGGTGGTCTCCCTTCCTTTGGCTAACGCGGCTCCCTTTATTCCAAGGCTAGCAAGGGGGTGCGCGGCTGGGATCTGTTGCAACCAGGCGCCCCCTCCCCCCCCCAAAAGGGAGAAAAAAATTGGGTTGGGGTGTCCCCAATCGCTCCTGGTGGGGGGGGAGATTTCCTGTTGGTCTCCCTTCCTTTGACTAACCCGGTTCCCTTTATTCCAAGGCTAGCAAGGGGTGCATGGGGGGAGGGGAATCTGTTGCAACCAGGCATCCCCCCAAACAAGAAAAAAAAGCAGAATTGGGGTACCACCCCCCCCAACTCTCCTTTGAATGGCTTTGATGGGTTTGGAACCGGGTCCCGATTCTGCTCCTGCAGAAGAAGAAAAGGGGATGCAACGGGCGGGACTGGTTTGGCTGGATTTCCCGGCATTGCTTTCCATCTGACTCTTCCTGGTTTGATCCTGCTTGGGAAAGTCCTCCGTTCCCGGCAGAAAAACCAGAGTGGGCCAAAGCAGCTGGAGTCCTAAGCAAGGACCTAAGGGAGCTGGGAAGGCAGCGCCTGAGCATATGGGCAGTTCCAAGTAGGGTGGCTTTTGCAAAGTCAGGATATTCGGGTCTAATAAGTTCAGGATGTCCATGTATCTGCTAGGCGGGCCTTTGGGCATGGGGCCAAGGGCTCTTTTACTAGGGGTACAAGCCTTGATCTCTGCCTCCAGAGTCGCTCCACTTCAGTTTGCAAATCAGAATATTTTGCTATTTTTCTCCTCTGCAATTCGTGCATCACCTGGTATTGCCATCTCAATGAAAGAGATATCAGAGAGAGAGGGGGGGGGGAAAGAGAGGGGGGGGAGAGAGAGAGAGAGAGAGAAATTAGATTAGATAGATAGATAGATAGATAGATAGATAGATAGAGAAGAGATATTAGATAGATAGATAGATAGATAGATAGATAGATAGATAGATAGATAGATAGATAGATATTAGATACAGTAGATAGATAGATAGATAGATAGATAGATAGATAGATAGATAGATAGATAGAGATTCGATACAGTAGATAGATAGATAGATAGATAGAGATATAGAGAAGAGATATTAGATAGATAGATAGATAGATAGATAGATAGATAGAGATTCGATACAGTAGATAGATAGATAGATAGATAGATAGAGATATAGAGAAGAGATATTAGATAGATAGATAGATAGATAGATAGATAGAGATATAGAGAAGAGATATTAGATAGATAGATAGATAGATAGATAGATAGATAGATAGATAGATAGATAGATAGAGATATAGAGAAGAGATATAAGATAGGTAGGTAGGTAGAGAGGTAGGTAGAGATAGATAGATAGATAGATAGATAGATAGATAGATAGATAGATAGGTAGATAGATAGATAGATATAAATAACCTTTATTGTCACTTTACTGTGGGCACACTGGCACACATCAAAAAAAATTTTGCCTGCTCTCAAAATTGTACAAATATACATCTAGACATGCTATATACATAGATATGTATTAATAATATAATATTAATAATAATAATGTAGTTGGAAGGGACCTTGGAGGTCCTCTAGTCCACCCCCTGCTCAGGCAGGAAAGCCTACACCATTTCAGACAAGTGGCTGTCCAGTCTCTTCTTTAAAAATTCCAGTGTTGGAGCATTCACTGCTTCTGGAGGCAGGTTGTTCCACTGGTTAATGGTTAATGGTTGTTAACCACTGGTTAACAACCTGCCTCCAGAAGCTGTGAATGCTCCAACACTGGAGGTTTTTAAGAAGAGCCTGGACAGCCATTTGTCTGAAATGGTGTAGGCTTTCCTGCCTGAGCAGGGGGTTGGACTAGGTGGCCTTCCACCTTTATTATTATTAATTATTATTATTATTATTATGTAATGTAACAGTCTGAGATCTGCACTAAAGATATTTATATGTTATTGAATTATTGATCAACGCAGCCGCCACGTTGCTTTTCAAATATTTAAATGTAAAACTAGAAAATCCATACAATTTTCTTTAAAAAAAAACCAGCCTTCTGGAGTGCTGCAAAATTCAATTTGGATCGTCACATGTCATAAGTACCACATGCTTGTAGAACACCGTGCGTTTTTAACCCGTTCATAAAATAAAATCCTAGAATGAATACGATAACGTGATTCAATTTATGTTATTCAATCATCGCCTCCTTGGCTGTACTATCTTAGTTAGGACATATTAGAGTCTGTCACATGAGTTTTGTTAGGTTTTCAAGATCCTACATGGGTATTTTATCTCCATTTGGCTGTTGCAATTGAAATAACCAGCAAACGGAATACCAGAATAACATAGTTGGAAGGGGCCTTGGAGATCTTCTAGTCCAACCCCTTGCTCAAGTAGGAGACCCCATAACACACTTCTAGTACGGATTCCCCTTAGCCCTAATCCTCAAACCATCCTCAATGCTTCTGCAAATGTCAGATAGTAAATGGAGAGCGAGGTGGGCGGTATCTAAATTTGATAAAGAAATCAAAAGGCCCGGTCAGTATCCGGAATGGAGGCTTTTATTTCCACTTTCATAATTCAGGTGCTTTGTGTGCCACTGAGATGGAAAGGATTAATAATAATAATAATAATAATAATAATAATAATAATAATGACAAAGTAGCAACAATGGTGCATTGGAAGATCTGCAAAAAATAACATTTGCCTGTAAACAAAAACTGGTGGGCTCATAAAATAGAGAAAGTCATAGAAAATGATAAAATTAAACTGCTCTGGGACTTCAGAATTCAAACAGACAAGCACCTGCAACATAACACCCCAGACTTAACAATTGTCGATAAGAAGACAAAAAAGTCTGGATAGTGGATGTGGCAGTGCCTGGAGATAGCAGAATAGAAGAGAAAGAACTGGAGAAGATAACAAAATACAAAGACCTACAAATAGAAATAGAAAGACTGTGGCAAAAGCAAGCAAAGGTAGTACCAATAGTCATAGGCTCCTTGGGCGCAATCCCAAAACAACTGAAGCACCACTTGAACACCATTGGCATTGACAAATTTGCTATTAGTCAATTGCAAAAGGCGGCCTTATTAGGAACTGCTTCCATCCTGCGACGATACCTGTAATACCATCAAACCTCCACATCTGCCTATCCCCGGTCCTGGGTAAGGACTCGATAGGTAGACAAAATGCCAAATCCAGTCTGAACATCTGGCTGACTGTGCGATGATCAATAATAATAATAATAATATAAAGTTGGAAGGGACCTTAGAGGTCATCCAGTCCAACCCCCTGCTCAGGCAGGAAACCCTACACCATTTCAGACAAATGGCTGTCTAGTCTCTTCTTAAAAACTTCCAGGGTTGGAGCATTCACCGCTTCTGGGGGCAGGTTGTTCCACTAAATGAAGCTGCCTAAGCAGGGCATTCAAATGCAAATCAATACCAAAATTTCTACAGGTAGCCCTCAATAATTCGTTTAGTGGCCGTTCAAAGTTACAATGGCACTGAAAAATGTGACTTACGACCGTTTTTCACACTTACGACCGTTGCAGCATCCTCATAGTCACATGATCAAAATTCAGACACTTGGCAACTGACTCATTCTTACGACGGTTGCGACGTCTCAGAGTCATGTGATCCCCTTTTACGACTATCTAACAAAGTCAACGAGCTTAACAACAGACTATCTGTATATGACATTGTTTGTTTGTTTTTACAAAACTTTAGTTTTCTTTTTCAGCTTTTTGCCTGCCTGTCACATAATGGGGGACATGCTTTAAACATCTAGCTTGCGTCTAGTTTATTATACAAATACGTTTCGAATCCTCCAATTGGGATCCCTTTTCAAATAAATCTGCTTTCTGTGATTCTGGACAAATGAAATGTTTCATTGCTGGGATCCAAGGCATGTATACAAAGGAGAATAAAACTAAGCTAAGTAGACAGAGATCAGAAGGTGGTAGAAATATAAGCGCTGAACAGCAACAATATCAAATTATGCAGAGAACAGCTAAAAAAACGACCAAGCCTCTAAATTCCTGAGCCATCAAATAGCTGAAATTAGCCCTAAATCTTGCAGAGCAAGTCACTGATAAATCCTAACCAATGTCTGGTTAGAAAATAGGGATTAACACTTCTTAGAAGTTAAAATTTAAACCTTTGAGAGCTAAAAATAGTTATTTCAGATTATAGTATTGAAACGGTTTAGAAGCCTCAGCATGGACACACACCTGTGTAACTGCAATGTTTTTGACACCATTCCAGACGGTGAATAAATACAGGTAATCCCCAATTTAACAACAGTTCATTTTTTGACCGTTCAGAGTTACAACAGCACTGGAAAAAAAGGGACTTAGGGCCATTTTTCACACTTAAAGAGGCTCTGTGGCCACGTGATCAACATTCAGACAATTGGCAAACGATTTGTAGTTACGACGGTCGCAGCGTCCCGGGGTCAGGTGATTCCCCTTTTGCGACTGTCTAACAAGCCAGATTTGCTTAACAACCACGTTGCCAACTTAACAGCTGTGGTGATTCACTTAACAACCGTGACAATAAAATGGGGCAAAAGCCCACTTGAACGAATGTCCACACTGAGCCACAGAAATTTTGGACTCGGTTGTCGTACCTCGGGGACAATCTCTGTTAAAACATGAAGCAGAATGACAGAATAGCAGAGTGGCAAGGGACATCCAGAGGTCTTCTAGTCCAGCCCCCTGCTCAAGCAGGAGACCCTGTACCGTTTCGGGCAAGTGGCTGCCCAATCTCTTCTTAAAAACCTCCAGTGATGGAGCACCCACAACTTCTGAAGGCAAGCCGTTCCCCTGGTTAATTGTCCTCACTGTCAGGAAATTTCTCCTTTAACGCATTAAAATTAAGAGGTCAAGATATTCTTGCACAGAGTTCTTTTTCTTCAAACTTGGAGAATCTGGAGCCCGTTTAAACCAAGAGCTGACAGTGACTGTCCAAATTCTGCCCTCCATCTTCAGGTATCCCGTCTCAAGGCACACAGTGAGGTTATAGACTCATGTTATAGTAGTTGGAAACTGACCAAAGAGAGAAGCAACCTGGAATTAAGGAGAAACTTCCTGACAGTGAGGACAATTAACCTGTGGAACAGCCTGCCTCCAGAAATTGTGGGAGCTTCATTACTGGAGATTTTTAAGAAGAGACTAGACAGTCACTTGTCTGAGATGGTATAGGTCAGTGGTTCTCAACCTGTGGGTCGGGACCCCATTTGGGGTCGAACGACCGTTTCACGGGGGTCGCCAAACAACGCAGTCCGCCATTTTTTTCCCCTTTTCCTTAGCTGTGCTATTCCCTTTTATTCTATTGGCTTTTGAAAGCCAATAGAATAGACTCTCTTGAATAGAGTCTAATTCTATTGGCTTCCAAAGCCAATAGGAATTGTCCAGGCTGTCTCTGCCCTACTGAGCCCACCAAAAGTCCCATTCTGCAAACGGTGCTGCACCAGTTGAGTAGTCCTCGACTTATGACCGGTTGCGTAGTCCTCGACTTACGACCGGTTGGGGGTCGCGGCATTAAAAAGGTTGAGAACCACTGGTATAGGTTCTCCTGCTTGAGCAGGGGGCTGGACTAGAATATCTCCAAGGTCCCTTCCAGCTTCTATTCTATTCTATTCTATTCTATTCTATTCTATTCTATTCTATTCTCTATCCTATCCTATATTCCAATATCTATTCTATTCTATTCTATTCTATATTCTAACATCTATTCTATTTTCTATTCTATTCTATTCTATATTCTAACATCTATTCTATTCTATTTTCTATTCTATTCTATTCTATTCTATATTCTAACATCTATTCTATTCTATTCTATATTCTAACATCTATTCTATTCTATTCTCTATTCTATTCTATATTCCATTCCATTCCATTCCATATTTTCTATTCTATTCTATTGTATATTCTAACATCTATTCTATTCTGTTCTATTCTATTCTATTCTAGCTGGAGAAAGCTGGGAAAAGATCCCAGCTATCCATGGTGAAGGACCTGGCCTAAAAAGCTCAGCTTTGAATAATTTGAGCATTGCTCAGTTTTATCTGATTTATAGGCTTTTATATATTTTTACATTGTGTTCTGCTTTTTGTCACTATTTTAATGGTTCTAAGCCACCCAGAGTCAGGTATTTTCGAAAAATGCCTACCTATAAAGCATTTTTTTACAGAGACAGTTTGAAGTAATGGTTAAGGAAACCAGGTAGACTACGAGTTCTAGTCCCGCCTTAGGTATGAAAGCTGGCTGGGTAACTTTGGACCAATCACCAGGTGACTGTGAGTTTTAGTCCCGCCTTAGGCATGAAAGTCAGCTGGGAGACTTTGAGCCAATCACCAGGTGACTGTGAGTTCTAGTGTCGCCTTAGGCCTGAAAAACTGGCTGAGTAATTTTGGGTCAGTAATCAGGAGACCGTGAGTTCTAGTTTCACCTTAAGCATAGAAGCTGGCTGGATCATTTTGGGCCAGTCACCTTGTGACTGTGAATTCTAGTCCCGCCTTAGGCGTGAACTTGAGAACAGGAGGGGAGAACACAGCGCAGCCTCAGTGACACAATCCATGTGGACCTTTCTGGAACCAGAGGCAGCTTGGTTCAATGGATTAATCATTCATCAGAACCTGGTGCCACGAGCAGAATTGAATTTTAACGGAGCCGTGTCCTCCTAAATCTGCAAAAAAACTTTTAGATGTCTCTCTGTCAAAGTCCCTGCTAGTAAAGCAAATACACAACACTCTGCACTCTTAAGCAAGTAGCTGGAAGATTACACAACCTAAAGTAAAGTTCAGTTGAATCGCTAAAAGTCCGATAAAAGGAAAATTGTGCCGGTTGCGAAACAGGAATTGAATTTGGCGAGCTGGAACTGAGTGGCCATCCGGAGCGCGTGAACAAAAATAGATCCCTGTCTTTTAATCAAGGCAGTCAGGAGTAAGTACTGGTTACACAATATTCTTCTCCGTGAATTAAATGGGAAGAGCTGCCATTTTGTAAACTAATGGTCTCAGGTTACCAGCAAAAACTTGGAAGAGAGTTTGCTTCCGGCACTGAATATCTTAAAAGAGGACGTGAGCAACTTTGCAATATACAGTAGTGGCCAAAACTGTGGAAACCTTTTGGGGAAAGCGTACGGTAGAAATGCCACTTTTGGTTAGGTTTCCACCCATTTTTTTTCTTCTCATTTCTTTATACCTGTAGCCTTGTTCACTTAATAAGACTATTTTACATTAGTTAAATTGTTTGAACGGTCTGTTGAAGAGGAGGGCCTGAAGTAACCATTTCATTTCTATGTTTTTCAGTGTTACACAGGTAGTCCTAGACCAGTGGTTCTCAACCTGTGGGTCGGGACCCCATTTGGGATCGAAAGACCATTTCACGGGGGTCGCCAAACCATGCTGTCCGCCATTTTTTTCCCTTTTCCCTAGCTATCCTACTCCCTCTTATTGGTGGCCACACCCACTTGGGGGTCACCACAACATGGGGAAATGTATTATGGGGTCACGGCATTAGAAAGGTTGAGAATCACTGTCCTAGACTCACAGCAGCTCAATTAGCCAGCTCTCTAAGTTAGCGCGACACCGAAAATAACACGACCGTTTTTCACACTTACGACCGTTGCAGCATCCCCAGGGTCACGTGGTCCAAAAATCCAGACACTTGGCAACTGACTCATATTTACGACGGTTGCAGTGTCCCCGGCCTCACGTGATCTGCTTTTGTGATCTTCTGATTTCCCAGTGGAGAAGCCAGATTTGCTTAATGTCCGTGTTATTCATTTAACAACGGCCGTGATTCACCAGGCAAGACAGGTGGTAAAACGGGGCAAAATGCCCTTAACACACGTCTCACTTAGCAGCAGACGTGGTGGTAAGTTGGGGACTCTCTGTGTACCCATTAGCCACATATAGGTATGTTTTTATCTTGGTGTTGCGACGTGAACCATTTTCCTGACGCTCACCAGATGTAGGTGCAACGAGGGAACACAACTAAACCCAAGATTGTCTTATTTTGCAGAATCCTAAAACTTTGGAAATAGTGAAGCAGCTGATTGCCAAGGGAAACACGGAAGAATTATTAAAATGTTTTGGCTCCCGGATGGAATTTGGGACGGCGGGACTACGAGCGGCCATGGGACCCGGAACCTCACAGATGAATGACCTGACTATTATTCAGACTTCACAGGTATCAGATTGAGCTCTGTGTGCTTAATTAATGTCTGTGGAGATTCTCGGTTGTCCCAAAGTTGTTGTTTTTTTTTTTTCAGGAGGCAACTGGACTTAATCTTGTTTTTTCTTTGAAGACGTTTCGCTTCTCATCCCAGAAGCTTCTTCGGCTTTGACTAGATGGTGGAGAAATGGAAGGATTTATACTCCTTGCAGACAGCTGGTCATTTGCCTTCTTTTAGAGAGTTGTTGAGTCCACTTGGAGGTTTATCTGTGTCCTCAGGGTTACCTGAGTGGTGCAAATGGGTGTGGAGCCTTCTTGGGATCATTGAAAGGACTGTGTTGTGGAGGGTCACCTGTGAGGATGGTGAGGATGTAGATAAACCTCTGAGTGGCCTCAACAACTCTCTAAAAGAATGCAAATGACCAGCTTTCTCCTACCCTATCCTATCCTATCCTACCCTATCCTACCCTATCCTACCCTATTCTATTCAAATCTACTCTACTCTATTCTATTCTATTCCCATTCTATTCTACTCCCATTCTATTCCTATTCTATTCTATTCTATTCTCTATTCTATTCCCATTCTCTATTCTATTCCCATTCTATTCTATTCCTATTCTTTATTCTATTCTATTCCTATTCTATTCTCTATTCTATTCCTATTCCTATTCTATTCTATTCTCTATTCTAATCCCATTCTCTATTCTATTCTATTTCCATTCTCTATTCTAGTCTAGTCTATTCTAGTCTAGTCTATTCCCATTCTCTATTCTATTCTATATTCCAATACCTATTCTATTCTATTCTATTCTATTCTATTCTATTCCCATTCTCTATTCTATTCTATTCTATTCTATTCCCATTCTCTTTCTATTCTATTCCCATTCTCTATTCTGTTCTAATTCCAATACCTATTCTATTCTATATTCCAATACCTATTCTATTTTATTTTATTCTATTCTAATTCTCTATTCTATTCTAGTCTGTTCCCATTCTCTATTCTATTCTATATTCCAATACCTATTCTATTCTATTCTATTCTATTCTATTCTATTCTATTCCCATTCTCTATTCTATATTCCAATACCTATTCTATTCTATTCCCATTCTCTATTCTAATCTATATTCCAATACCTATTCTATATTCCAATACCTATTCTATTCTATTCTATTCCCATTCTCTATTCTATATTCCAATACCTATTCTATTCTATTCCCATTCTCTATTCTAATCTATATTCCAATACATATTCTATTCTATTCTATTCTATTCTATTCTATTCTATTCCCATTCTCTATTCTCTATTCTATTCCCATTCTCTATTCTCTATTCTATTCTATTCTCCTTCCAATGGGTCATCTAGGGAAGGTGTGCCGCAACTAAGACAGCTTAATAAAACTGTAAAGCCATCTGTTTTGTTCTGCTTGTAGGGATTTTGTAGCTATCTTAAAAAGAACGTCAGGCACCTGAAACAAAGAGGCGTGGTTATCGGCTACGATGCGCGAGCCCATCCACCAACTGGTGGTAGCAGCAAAAGGTATCTGTCACAATTCTTGCCCTGCTTGTAACTTTTTTTTTCTGAATCGCAAGGAAATATGTATTTTTTTTTAAACCTCAGTTCAGTGCAGGAAGTCGTTATTCCTTATTGAAACTAGCCCATCTATTATTTTAAAAACAATTCTAGATAGGTAAGTACAGGTTCCATAAAGAGAAATATCAGGAGTAGCAAATATCAGGAAGAGCCGTGGTGGCACGGTGGTTAGAATGTGGTATTGCAGGCTAACTCTGCCCACTGCCAGGAGTTCGATCCTGACCGGCTCAAGATTGACTCAGCCTTCTGTCCTTCCGAGGTCGGTAAAAGGAGGACCCCGATTGTTGGGGAGTAAAAGGCTGACTCTGTAAACTGCTTAGAGAGGGCTGTAAAGCATTGTAGGGCGGTATATAAGTCTCAGTGCTATTGCTCTAGAGGTCAAGAGAATCAGGTGTAATGATTCAGGCATTGGATTAGAAACTGGGAACCTGGGAGTTCTAGTTCTGCCTTAGACATAAAAGCCGTCTGGGTGACTTTGGGCCAATCACCAAGAGATGGTGAGTTCCAGTCCCGCCTTAAGCATGAAAGCCGTCTGGGTGACTTTGGGCCAATCACCAGGAGATGGTGAGTTCTAGTCCCGCCTTAAGCATGAAAGCCATCTGGGTGACTTTGGGCCACTCACCAAGAGATGGTGAGTTCTAGTCCCGCTTTAAGCATGAAAGCCGGCTGGGTGACTTTGGGCCAATCACCAGGAGATGGTGAATTCTAGTCCCGCCTTAGGCCTGAAAACCAGCAGGGTGACTTTGGACCAGTCACTCTCACACAAAATATAGCTGTTGTACGGAAAATAGGAGGATTGTGTTGGATATGTCCGTCCCTCCTACTTAAGTTATTTATAAAAACAAAATAAAAGTGGGATACAAATAGATAAAGGAGGAAAGGAGAGGAAGCCTTAGTGTTATAAAGCCACAACGTTTAACAGCAATATGTTTTTCCAGGATACTTGTATTGTAGGCTTACAATGGGGAATATATTGATTTATTCCTAAATGTGTTCACGGGTCAACCAATACATCCATTCGATAGAGCTGATTTATTTTATTTACTACTTTATTAAATTTTTATGCCAGCTTCGGTTATAAAACATAAAACGTTTCTTTGGGGGTAAACGTCGAAGGAAAAAAAAGTGGCTTCAGGGGTCAACTAAACACAGCAGCAAGGTGAAGTTTGTTGTGTTAGAATTCAAGTCTGACTGGTTTTATTTATTTTTTTTCCCTCTCCTTTCTGGACTAACAGGTTTGCAAGACTCGCTGCCACGACGTTCCTGACCCAGGGTATTCCTGTCTACCTTTTCTCCCAGATCACACCTACTCCTTTTGTGGTAGGGTTTTCGTTGCCCTTTCTGTCGCTCACGTGTTCCTCCGATGAAAGCCAGATAGAATGATATAGGAATACAAGCTAATTTGAGGGCTAATCAAACATGGAGCTCCGTTTCCATCTGTCCTGTTTGCCATCGTTCACTCCCTAGAGACTAAAATGGACGTTCTGAAACTTGAGCTGGCCACGAACAAGGAGTGTGTATCGGAGGTGGTGACCCTTTCAGAGCTCTAGGCCGGGGTTTTTCAACCTTCTCACTCATTGTACCACTTTTAGGATATGGCAACATCCGAGGACCATCAGTCGCCTAGCAAGGTGTCAAAAACTTGATGACCTTAAAAAAACAAAAAAAAAGGAAAAAAGTGATGAAGTACAGGTAGTCCTCAACTTACAACAGTTTGCTTAGTGAACGAACTGCGGTATCTGGCATGCTGTGTTCCCAATAGCGATCTGTCTGTATTCGAAAGTCCTATAAGATCTTCACCCTCTCATTCTCAACAACTTTTTCCACCCTATGTTCCCATGACTTTTCGGACACAGACAAGTTGTGTTGTTTTTTTTAAACAATGCCCAGTGGATTAATTTAGCAACTCGGTCATGTCTAGCTTTGCAGTCAGTTAGACATTATTATGGATCATTGCACAGTCAGCCAGATGTTCAAACTGGATTTGGCATTTTGTCTACCTATTGAGTCCTTACCAAGGACCTGGGATAGGCAGATGTGGATGTTTGATGGTGTTACAGATATCGTCGCAGGATGGAAGCAGTTCCTAGTAAGGCCGCCTTTTGCAATTGACTAATGACGAATTTGTCAATGCCAATGGTGTTCAAGTGCTCTAGTTGTTTTGGGATTGCACCCAAGGAGCCTGTTACTATTGGTACTACCCTTGCTTGCCTTTGCCACAGTCTTTCTATTTCTATTTGTAGGTCTTTGTATTTTGTTACCTTTTCCAGTTTTCTCGTTTATTCTGCTGTCTGCAGGCACTGCCATATCCACTACAATTGTTGTTGTTGTTGTTGTTGTTATTACTTCAGCAGCATCCCCAAAACTCTGTTTATTTGTTTGATTTCTACAGCCATCCGCCTCAACAAGGCATTTTGGGTATCATTACAACATAAACGTACCCGTGAAATCATAAATATATGGTTATTTCTTATACAGGTAGTCCTCAACGTACAGCCACAAACTTTCTATTGCTAAGCAAGATGTTTCTTAAGTGAGTTTTGCCCCGTTTTGCGACCCGTGAAAGTCACTTTTTCCCCAGTGATGTCATAACTTCAAACGGTCCTTAAATAAACTGTTGTTAAGTTGAGGAGTCCCTATGCAGTTTGAAAACCATTGACCTCTGGTGAATTTAAGCCATGGTGGAGACTGACGGGGTCTTAGGAGTCTTCCCTCTGCTTGTTCAAAGTTGTTGCTTTGTAGCGAGGTGGGTAACATTGGAAGTCACACACAAACACACCCCAGCCTGTGTCGTCTCATTTTGGGAAGGCAGGTAGACTTCCAGTGGAGTGCAGATGTCACCAGAAGGAGTGGAGGTGAAATTTATCCCAAAGATGCTTTTTTTTCCCCCAGAAGGCAACTGGACTTTCTTGTTTTTCTTTGAAGACATTTCGCTTCTCATCCCCAGAAGCTTCTTCAGCTCTGACTGGATGGTGAAAGATGGAAGGATTTATACTCCTTGCAGACAGTTGGTCATTTGCATCCTTTTAGAGAGTCGTGGATGCCACCTGGAGGCTTACGTGTGTCCTCCGGGTCACCTGAGTGGTGCAAATGGCTACAGGATGTTTTCTACACTGGGTCCCTTCACTGTTGGAGACAGGTGGAGGCTGTTGGGGATGTGTCTGTGTTGTCTGAAGCTCAAACTGAAGCGCAAATGGTTCCTGCGGTCTGCCATGTTTTCTGGAAATCCGTTCATACGCCCACACCATACCAAGGGTGTTTATCCCAAAGGGCTAAATGTCGATGGGGATTCTCCGTCATCCAGGTCATGGTGGTCAGAAAGGTGCTTTTTCAGTGAAAAGGACACAGGGAAGAAAACACACTGCAGAAAGGACAGCTCCACAACACAATCCCCTCAGCAGTCCCAAGGAGGCTCCACGCTCATTTGCACCACTCAAGGGACTGAGGACACAGATAAGCCTCCAAGTGGCCTCAACGACTCTCTAAAAGGAGGCAAATGACCAGCTGTCTGCAAGGAGTATAAATCCTTCCGTTCCCCACCATCCAGTCGGAGCTGAAGAAGCTTCTGGGAGGAGAAGCAAAACGTCTTCAAAGGAAAACAAGAAAGTCCAGTTACCTCATGAAAAAGCACCTTTGGGCTGAGGTAAAAAGAAGCTCAGCCATCTTTCTTCCTGTCAGGCCTTCCTTTTAGAGAGTCATTGAGGTCACTTGGACCCTGAGGACACAGACAAAACTCCAAGTGGCCTCAACGACCCTCTAAAAGAAGGCAAATGACCAGCGGTCTGCAAGGAATATAAATATAAACCCTTCCATTCCCCATCAATTCAGTCAGAGCTGTAGAAGCTCCTGGGAGGAGAAGCGAAACGTCTTCAGAGAAAAACAAGAAAAGTCCAGTTGCCTCCTGAAAAAGGGACAACCATGATCTGGAAGATTGAGAATCTCCGTGGACCTCGGCCTCCTTTCTTCCTAATAATTTTCTTCTGATTTTCTCTAGCCATATACAGTGAACCACCTCAAACTTGCCGCTGGAATTATGGTGACTGCCTCTCATAATCCCAAACAAGATAATGGATATAAGGTATTCCCTTGCTTAGTTTTCCTGGCAGAATTGTCTTGGGATGGATTAAAGCATTAGTGGTTACAGTGGCAGGCTAGGAACCAGGAGACGGTGAGTTGTAGTCCCACCTTAGTCACAAAAGCTGACTGGGTGATTTTGGGGCAATCGCCAGGAGGCGGTGAATTCTAGTCCTGCCTTACGCACGAAAACTGACTGAGTGACTTTGGGCCAGTCACCGGGAGATGGTGAGTTCTAGTTCTGCCTTAGGCGTAAAAGGTGGCTGAGTGACTGGGTCAATCATCAGGAGACAGTGAGTTCTAGTTCTGCCTTAGGTGTGAAAGCCAGCTGGGGGGCTTTGGACGAATCACCAGGAGACAGTGAGTTCTAGTCCTGCTTAGGCATGAGAGCCAGCTGGCCTAACCCACCTCACAGTTGTGCAGTGCTGTGTTGTGTGAAAAATAGGAGGAAGGATTAGTAGATATGTCCAAGCGTTGAGTTGTTTATAAAGAGTAGAGGCAGTATGTAACTAAATAAAAGGTAGATAGATAGATAGATAGATAGATAGATAGATAGATAGATAGATAGATAGATAGATAGATAGATAGATATGATATTTGTTTTCTGAGGTTTTTGCAGGTGTTTGTATGTAGGTCTTTGATTATTCGGGTTTTCTCCCACGTCAAATTGGAAGTGTCTTGGCGATGTTTCGACGAAGTCTCATTCGTCATCTTCAGGCTGGTGTTTTCGGCTTCATGCTTCTAGGAGCATGAAGCCAAAAACACCAGCCTGAAGATGACGAATGAGATTTTGTCGAAACGTTACCAAGACACTTCCAATTTGACGTGGGAGAAAACCTGAATAACCAAAGACCTACATAGATATGATAGAAGATATAGGTAGGTAGATGATAGATAGATAGATAGATAGATAGATAGATAGATAGATAGATGGATAGATGGATAGATGGATAGATGGATGGATGGATGGATGGATGGATGGATGGATGGATGGATGGATGGATGGATGGATGGATGGATGGATGGATAGACAGACAGACAGACAGACAGACAGACGTCTAGACAGACAGACTTTCAGTTAATTCCAGGGATATTAGGGTGAATTTAAATAACAGCTCAAGCCGAAACGTCTGCTAATAACAAGTAAAAATTAAACCTCTGCTGATATCTCACTGCGGCCTTCAGGTCTATTGGGAAAATGGCTCCCAGATCATCGGTCCGCACGACAGAGGAATTGCTGAGGCCATTAACGAGAACCTGGAACCCTGGCCTCAAGCTTGGGAGGACAGCCTTGTTGACCAAAGCCCTTTTCTCCACCAAACTTTTGCGACGGTTAACCAGCATTACTTCAAAGATATACAGAGGCATTGTTATCACAGGTGAGTGGGCTTTCTTTAATTCTGTTTAGGGGGGCCGCTCTTCTCAAGAAACGACACCGAGCCGAGAACAGAAGTGAAAAATGGAATAAAAACAGAAGCATTACACAATTTAAAATTGTACCGTAGCGCAAATCGCTAACACAGATTGTGCTCGACTTAGGATCAGAGTTGAGGCCAAACTTTCGTGTGGCTAAGGGAGACATTCATTCACTGAGCTTGGCTCAATTTTACGATCGTCCTCGCCCCGATTGTTAAGTGAGTCACTGCAGGTGTTCAGTTAGTAGCACTGTTGTTAAAGGAATCTGGCTCCCTCCCCCTTGTCAGGAGGCCACAAATGGGGATCACATGATCCCCCAGGAGGTTGTGACCGTCATAAATACGAGTCAGTTGCCAAGCAGCCAAATTTTGATCACGTGACTACGGGGGGGTGGAAGGTTGCAACGGTCGTAAGTGTGAAAAAAACGGTCATGTCACATTTTTCAGTGACTTTGTCATTTCAAACGGTCACTAAATGAACTGAGCAGTTTATAAGCGATAATAATAACAATAATGCCAAATCCAGTCTGAACATCTGGCTGACTGTGCAATGATCAATAATATAATAATAATGTTGGGAGGGACCTTGGAGGTCATCTAGTCCAATCCCCTGCTCAGGCAGGAAACCCTACACCAGTGATGGCGAACCTTTTAGAGACCGAGTGCCCAAACTGCAACCCAAAACCCACTTATGTATCGTTGGGTGGACGTGGCCCATTGGGTGGGTGTGGCCATTTGGGTGAGCCTGGCCCATTGGGTGGGCATGGCTGCAGTGGTAATGGCAGACTGGGTGGGACTAAAAAGTTCAATCAATCAATTCCAACTTTGTGAGATCTTTTTTTTCCCCCGCAAGAAGTTGAAACTGATTGATTGATTGATTGAACTTTTTTTTTTTTTTTTTTTTTTTTTTTTTTGCACAAGGCGGCAGAGACCTAAAGCGAAAAGGTTTTATAAAACCCAGCTGAAGGCCTAGGACTGGGGCGACGGCGCGCGTGCCCACAGAGAGGGCTCTACGTGCCACCTGTGGCACGCATGCCATAGGTTCGCCACCACGGCCTTATACCATTTCAGGCAAATAGCTGTCCAGTCTCTTCTTAAAAACTTCCAGTGTTCATGCCTATTTAATTTTTAATAAAAAGGTTGATAGGGCCTTTAAATCTCATATTATAAGGATTTCTTTACTTCGAGTTTGGAGGAAATATTATAGAAGTGATTTTAAAATTCCGTTATGGGCTATACCGGGGCATGCGATAGAAGGGATAAGGAGAGGAGTTAAGATGGATAATGTTTCTTATGCACAATTACTTAGATGGAATGGTAAAAATTGGCAATTAAAATCTTTGGAAGATTTAATACAAGAAAATATTATTTATTCATGGTTTTATTATAGACAAATAGTGGAGAGGTGGAAGATAGATTGTAATGTGGGTTTACTTAGAGAAGATGACAATTTATTAAAACAAATAAAAGATCAAAGACGAACTCATATTAAGAGAATCTATGGGGTGTTAGTAGAATTGGATTCAGAAGCAGAATTAGTTAAAGAATGCATGGTTAAATGGGCACAAAATTTTGAAGAACCGGTTTTATTAGATACTTGGGAAATTATTTGGGTGAGGAATGTTAAATTTACACAAGCCCAAAATTTAAGGGAAAATTTTTATAAAATGTTTTATAGATGGCACCTTGATCCACAAAAAATGTCTCGTATGTATCCTGACTTACAGCCTAAATGTTGGAGATGTGCATGTTTGGATGCTACTTATTATCATATTTGGTGGTCATGTAAAAATATAAAAGCTTTTTGGATTAAGATATGGTGGAATATCCAAAGAATTTTTAGAAGAAGGATAAAATTTACCCCACAATTGTTTTTGTTAGGTATTGTTTCTGATTGTGATACTAAAGAGATTACATTGATGTTAAATTTAATCACAGCGGCAAGGTTGTTAGTAGGGCAATGTTGGAAGAAGGAATCTTTGCCTACTTTACAAGAGTGGTTTTTTAAAGTCTCTTATTTGGCGGAAATGGCAAAGATCTCGGCTTTCTTGAAAGACCAATCGCAAGAGAAGTATTTTTTGGTATGGAAAAAATGGATAGACTTTATACAATATAAGTAATAAAAAATATTATTTAGCTTTTCAATAACTTATATTTAAAACTTAAGATATTTCATAGACTTTATAGATTTTTTTAGACTTATTTTTTCTTTTTTTATTTTTTCTTCTTTTTCTTTCTTTTTATTTTTTTGTATTTCTTTGTATTTTTGTCTTTTTATACATATATTATTGTTAACTATTTTATAACTTGTTTAATTAATGCATTTAGATTTGTTTATGGTTTATATTTGTTTTAAGAATTTTTGAAAAAAATTTAACTAAGCCTGTATTCAGCTCTGGGAAGGTTGGGGGAGGGGAGGGGAGGGCAGGGTGGGGGTGGGGGTGGGGAAGGGATTTGTATTGTTTTGTAAAATCTAAAAATTTTCAATAAAAAAAAAACTTCCAGTGTTGGAGCATTCACAACTCCTAGTGGCAGGTTGTTCCACTGGTTAATTGTTCTAACTGTCGGGAAGTTTCTCCTCAGTTCTAGGTTGCTTCTCCCCTTGATGAGTTCCCCCTCCTTTTTTTTTTTTTTTTTTTGTTCCTCGTGGCAGAAAATCTGCCACCAGCTGAATGTCACTCATGTTACTTGATTTTAGGGATATCAACAAGGAGACTAAGTTGAAATTTGTTCACACCTCTGTGCACGGTGTGGGCCATGAGTTTGTGCAGTCAGCCTTCAAGGCTTTTGGCTTCAGCCCTCCGATTGCTGTTCCCGAGCAGAAGGACCCCGATCCGGAGTTTCCCACCGTCAAATACCCAAATCCAGAGGAGGGGAAAGGTGTCTTGGTTGGTGAAAAGATTATTTAGTACATTTTCTTCCATCTTCATTTGTCTCCTGTCCCTTCAGATGTTCTTTTGCAACTAAAGCTTATTCTGTCTCCCTTTTTAATACTGTATTTTCCAGCGTATAGGGTGACTTTCTAAACCATGCAAATCTCTGAAGCCGGGGATCGTCTTATATGCCGAGTCGTCTTATATGCCGGAAAATACTGTATTTTCTGGCGTATAAGATGACTTTCTAGCCATGCAAATCTTCTCCGAAGTCGGGGGTCATCTTATACGCCGAGTCGTCTTATACACCGGAAAATACCATATTTTCTGGCGTACAAGACGACTTTCTGAACCATGCAAATCTTCTCCGAAGTCGGGGGTCGTCTTATACGCCGGAAAATACGGTACATTTTCTTCCATCTTCATTTGTCTCCTGTCCCTTCAGACGTTCTTTTGCAACTAAAGCTTATTCTGTCTCCCTTTTTAGTACATTTTCTTCCATCTTCATTTGTCTCCTGTCTCTTCAAATGTTTCTGTCAACGCTGCTAATATTGAATAGTCTTGCTTTGACAAAATATGCAGAACTGTCTGGTACTTTTAGAGTTAATTCAGATGAGAATGAGAGAGTAGAGAAAAGCGCACGGAAGGGAACGGAAGTGAATCTTTGCCCTCCAGGTTAATTGGAAGATGTGAATCATGACCACAAAATAGGGGAGGGGAAATGCCTAGAATGTTATGTGCAAAGGAAGGGAAATTCAGATCTTGGCATTCTCCATGCCATGCTGACACTCCTCTACACTAATAAAGGCTTTTTAGGTTAAACAATGCCTGAAAGTTCTTTGAAGTGTTTCATTAGTCAGACACTTGACAGTTCCTTCGCAACTAAAGCTTAGTTCTATCTCCATTTTTAGTACATTTTCTTCCATCTTCATTTGTCTCCTATCCCTTCAGACCGTTCCTTTGCAACTAAAGCTTAGTTCTATCTCCATTTTTTTAAAAAATTCTTGCGTATGCTTTGTCGATCTCAAAAAGACGCTAGCCTGTTTCCTTTGCTTCTTCCGGCTTCTAATTTCCCAGCAACTTTGCAGGCAACCAGCTCGCAGGAGTGACTCCTTCGTCTTTTTTTTTTTTTTTTTCGCATGTTGGGCCGTTAAACGAGATCACGCTTCCGAAACGATTTGCACTTTTTTTTTCTCGCGGCTTTGGCATTGTCATCCAGATTTTCAGATCTTTGCGGGGACCGCTTGCCACAGGATGAGTTAAACACTAAGATCAAAGCCATGGTGGGACAGAATCTGTAGTAATCAGTGCTCAGTCATTGCAGGGTGCAAATATAGCTGCTCGTACGCAGCATTTTATTGTTTATATACAGTTTTACAAGCAGCAAAAGTTCTGTATGACAATAGTATTTCATTGGTTAAACTCCTAACCAATCCTTAAGAATACAGAAGCCAGAGGCACAAAACAGGGAGCAGTTGGCAATAACATCTTGTTGGTGTGAGCTAGCTGATATCAAGCAGGCAAGGTCATTGCACAAGCCTGCGTACTTTCACATCGCCCTGGTGATGTGAAGGAATGAGATAGATGCAGAGAGGAGGGGCACACAGGCGTTGGAAGGGCAGTTTTCTGCACACGACCTCTGCCTAGCCCCCACCTCTACAGAATCATTAAAGAAAGGATGGGAAAGGAGGGAGGGAAAGGAATGAAATGTGAATGGCAAACATTTAAAGTGATTTTTAAGTTATTTTCAGTAATTAAATTGAATTGTGGAATTGTCCCGCGAAATGGCTGTGGCGAATTGTCCTAATTCTGACTGTCAGTGCCTGTTATGGTGGACATAGAAAATGTGTTTGTTGGTTTCCTTATTAAGGTATAATTTGTGTCATTTTCTCCATCCAGACTCTGTCTTTTGCTCTGGCTGACAAAGAAGGCGCTCGAATTATTTTAGCCAACGACCCAGATGCTGATCGCCTGGCCGTGGCAGAGAAACAAGAAAGGTTAGTTTGTGGATTACCAAACTTAATTTTCCTGTGTTTGGGAGGAACACCCCAGAGGTATTAAATAGATTTTATTTTTTTAAGAAAAGTATATTTTTTTCTTAACTATTCAAATACTCTTTTCATTAGAGCCCACATTTACTCGAATTGAATATAGGTATGGTAAATTGACGTGGTGAACAACGTATAAAAACAAATTGGCGGCAGATAAATCTAAGATTTAAATCGATAACTCTAATACCGATAGTCCTTGAGTTATGGCCAAAACTGAGCCCAACATTTTTGGTTGCTAAGTGAGACATTTGTTAAGGGAGCTTTGTCCCGTTTTACCACTTTTTTCACACTACCCGTTGTTAAGAGAGTAACAAGGTTAAGTGAATCTGGCTTTCCCATGGACTTTGCTTGTCAGAAGTTCCCAAAAGGGGATCACGTGATCCCCCCCAGGGATACTGCGGCCATCGTAAATACGAGTCAGTTGCCAAGCAGGCGAATTTTGATCACGTGACCGTGGGGAGGCAGCAACGGACGTAAATGTGAAAATCGGTCATAAGTCACTTCTTCAGGGCCGTCCTAACTTCGAACATTCACTTAACGAATGAGTGTAAGTCGAGGACTGCGTGTAAAGCAAAATAAAATGAGTGTAGAATCAGAATCAGGGTACCATTAGTCCTCGGCATGCGACCACAATCCAGCCCAAAATTTCTGTTGCTAAGTGAGACATTGGTTAAGTGAGTTTTTTGCACCCACTTTACGACCTTTCTGGTCACCGTTGTTAAGCGAATCGCTGCAGTTGTTAGTCACACACACGGTCCTTAAGTGGATCAGGCTTCCCCCATTGACTTTACTTGTCAGAAGGTCGCAAAAGGGAATCACATAACCCCGGGACGCTGCGACCATCATAAATATGAGTCAGTTGCCAAGCGTCCGAATTTTGATCACGTGACCAAGGGAAGGCAGCAACGGGTTGTAAGCAGTGGTGGGATTCAAATTCGTGAACAACCAGTTCTCTGTGTGGATGTCGCATCCGGAAGTCCGTTCTGGGCCTGGGCAACAAAAAAATTAACTACCGGTTCTGCCGAAGTGGTGTGAACTGGCTGGATCCTATGGAAGGAAGGAAGGAAGGAAGGAAGGAAGGAAGGAAGGAAGGAAGGAAGGAAGGAAGGAAAGGAAGGAAAGGAAGGAAGGAAAGGAGGAGTGGTAGGATTCAAATATGTGAACAACCGGTTCTCTGTGTGGATGTCACTTCCGGAAGTCCGTTCTGGGCCTGGGCGACAAAAAATTAGCTACTGCCAAACCGGTGCAAACTGCCTGAATCCTACCATAGGAAGGAAGGAAGGAAGGAAGGAAGGAAGGAAGGAAGGAAGGAAGGAAGGAAGGAAGGAAGGAAGGAAGGAAGGAGTGGTGGGATTCAAATATGTGAACAACTGGTTCTCTATGTGGATGCCGCATCCGGAAGTCCATTCTGGGCCTGGCCAACAAAAAATTAGCTACCAGTTCTGCCGCAGTGGTGCAAATCGGCCGAATACCACCACTGGGATTCGTAAGTGTGAAAAACTTCAATGCCGTCGTAAATTCGAACGATCGTTTAACGAAAGATTTTGCAAGTGGGGGCACTAAGAAAAATCGAATCAGTGTCGAATTAGAATTAGCGCAATTGTAGCTACTGCTCCAGCTTTGCTGACCTATTTTACGTCGCCACATTCCTGTCTCTTAACCGCTGAAGCTTCTCTCCCCTCTGCAGTGGAGAATGGAAAGTGTTTTCCGGCAACGAAACCGGAGCTCTTTTAGGATGGTGGCTGTTCACGTGCTGGAAAAATAAAAATCAGACTCCGGATGCCATCAAAGACGTCTATATGTTATCCAGCACCGTCTCCTCCAAAATATTGCAAGCAATTGCTTTGAAGGAAGGTTTCCACTTTGAGGTGAGGGTCAAGTTCCTTTCAAGCTTCCCTTTTTGGCTGGTCCTCGACCTACGATCTCAACAGACAGCCAACATTTCTCGAAACATTTGTTTAAGTGAATTCGGCCCCCTTTGATGAGCTTTCTTGTCCCCGTTATTGAGTGGATCACTGCAGCTCTTAAGTTACTAGCACGTTGTTAAGCGAATCGGATTTCCCCTTTACTTGGCTTGTCAGAAGGACGTGGGACCCCGGGACACTGAGACCGTCGTAAATAGGAGTCGGTTACCAAGCACCCGAATTTTATTCCCCTGACACTGGAGATGCTGCAGTGGTTATTAAGTCAGGGTTTTCAGCACCATTGTAATTTCGAACAGACGCTGAACAAACTGTTTGAAGTTGACAATTACTGTAATAATATTGCTGCACATGGTGATTGACACTCAACCATGTATTTCTGATGTCCCTTAGGGCAGGGGTAGGCAACCTTGGCTCTTTTATGACTCGTGGACTTCCCAGAATTCCTGAGCCAGCCATGCTGAGGGGAAAAGAGAGAGTTTCCAAGCTGAGCCGTGCTGGCTCAGGAATTCTGGGAATTGAAGTCCACGAGTCATAAAAGAGCCAAGGTTGCCTATCTCTGCTTAGGAGCTAATAAATGTATCTTTTGTAGGTATATCTTTGAAAGGAATTTCCCTTCTGTTCTCATATATTTTATCACTGAACTTTGATCAATACAGGAAACACTAACAGGATTTAAGTGGATGGGAAACCGCGCCAAGCAGCTGATAGACCAAGGGAAAAATGTCTTATTCGCTTTTGAAGAAGCCATCGGTAATATGCTTATTATGAAATAGTCAAGGAACATAGCTATAATGTCATGGTTCTGACAGATGAAACTCTTCAAAAGAACTTTGAGGCATTGTTTACCTTAAAGAATCTTCATGTTGAGTGACGTAACATCGGCACTGCGTAATCGAAGCCACAAACTGAATTCCCCTCCCCAGGGCATACAGTATCAAAGCACGATTCCCTCCTCCAATTAACAGTCATAAATCACATTCCCCAATTAGCTTGAAGTGTGGGCTTCCTCTCCAGCTCTCCAGACCGCCAATTCCTTATCCGCTCTGCTTACAATAACCTTGATTCTCACGATAGGTCTAGTGTTGTTATGTCTAGCTGGACTCTCGTTCACATCCCCTCCTCCCTGCATCATCTAACTCTAAAAGCAAAATATAAAAGATGGCTACATTTCCCTCTGTTGTCAATGCAAAAACATTCAATGTTTTGTTTCTCATCCAAGAAGCTGCTACAGCTCTGACTTCCTTCCAGATGAGAAGCAAAACGTCTTCCAAGAAAAACAAGAAAGTCCAGTTGCCTTGTAAAAAAGCATCTTTGGGATAACTTTTGTCCTTATCTGCAAAATAATATAAGGTTGCTCTGTCATTCTTATTAGCCGTCAGAAGTACCTTTTTTGCATGTTGCGTGGAACATCCCTTTATTTCAGTAAAGGATGAAAGGAAAATCTTTCTCACCTTTGCTTTTAAAAGGATAAGATGTCTTTTAAAACTGCAATACAAGCAGTATTTAGGTTAAACACATCAATCTTAAGGACAATCTATGGGGTCCTTGGTGCTCTCTGAGCTGGGTGGTTTTCTTGCAGACGTTTCATGACCCAATTAGGTAACATCAACAGTGCTAGAAGGGGATGAAGTTTGAGGAGGAGGAAAGGGAGACGTTTGAGCAGGATGAGTTGGAGGAGGAAGAGGAGGAGAAGGAGGAAGAGAAGGATGACAACTGTGGGGTCCTTGGTGCTCTCTGAGCTGGGTTGTTGACTTGCAGACATTTCATGACCCAACTAACTAACATCATCAGTGGTAGAAGGGGATGGAGTTTGAGAAAGAGGAGGAGGAATTTGAAGAGGAAGAGGAGGAAGGCAACTTGTGGGGTCCTTGCTGCTCTCTGAGCTTGATTATTTCTTTATAGATGTTTCATGACCCAACTAGGTAACAGCATCAGTGCTAGAAGGGAAGGGAGATTAATTCAGGTATCTAGTGCAGCTTATACCACTGATCATGTTATCTAGTTGGATCATGAAACGTCTGCAAAAAAACCACCCAGCTCAGAGAGCACCAAGGACCCCACAGTTCAACCTTGAGTTACAAATATTCTCTGCTATTAAAAATGAATACAGGCTGCTTATTGCTACAGAGGATGGAAGCTGTACTCTTTCCTCAAGCCAAATTATTCTTCCGTCTGTGATTTCATCAAAGATTTCATTTGCAATCCTCTTTACCAAACAAGGCTAATTAGCGCACCGAATTAAAGCAGGTTTGCAGTCTGTGTCCCTTACAGTATGAAAACTATTTTATGTGCACTTGCAGTCGGAGTATTTTTACAAACAGTTTTTGGTTTTCTTTCTGTAAACTTTCAGGATACATGTGCAGCCCCCTAGTACTGGATAAAGATGGCATCAGCGCGGCCGTCATAACCGCGGAGATGTCTAGCTTTTTGGCCACCAAGAACGTGACTCTGTCTCAACAGCTGAAAAACATTTACACAGAGTGAGTATAACTGAACGAACTGCTGAATGTTTTTTACATTTACCTTACAGATAGTCCTCAATTTAACAGCAGTGATGTCAACGCTGCTAACATCGGATATTTTGCTTGGACAACAGTTGGAGATGCAACCATTTTCTTCTTATGTTTTACTCTTAGAGTTAGAGTTAGATGATGCTGGGGGGAGGAATGTGCATGAGAGTTTAGCTAGACATAACAATACTGGACCTAGTGTGAGAACCAAGGTTATTGAAATAAGAGATGGTAAAGATTGGCGGAGCTGGAGAACTGGAGGGGAAGCCTGCATTTCAAACTAATTGGAGAATGTGATTTATTACTGTTAACTGGAGGAGGGAATTGTGCTTTACTACTTTGTGCTCAGGGGAGGAGAATTCAGTTTTTGGCTTTAACTATGTAGTGCCGATACTTTGTTTCTCGAATAAAAGATCCTTTAAGGTAAACAATGCCTCGAAGCTCTTTGAAGAGTTTCATCTGTCGGAACCATAACAGTTTCCTTAGTGACTGTTCGAGGTTACAATGGGGCTGAAAAAAGTGACCAACGACCATTTTTCACACTTAACAACCATTGCTGCATTCCGACGGCCACATGATCAAAATTCAGATTCTTGGCAACTGACTCGTATTTACGACGGTTGCAGCATCCCCGGGGTCATGTGATCCCCTTTTGCAACCTTTTTTTAAAAATATATTTTATTGATTTTTTAAAAAAATACATAAATCACTCAATAATTGGCGAACAGTGTGTTGCCTGGATTACATTTATAAAACAATCATTAATAATCTATAATCCATATTCCACATATTAATTTTAGTTGATTTCCTTTCCCCAAAGCAACCTCTTTTGCAAACATTGATTTAATACAATTCTTACTGTTTCGAGAAATAACAATTGAATGTACTGTATAATTTTTCCCCCAATATTCCTAAAAATAATCATCATATTAGTATAATATTTCTTTTCTATTCAAGCATTCTGGTTGCCTTATCATAGGTCCTGTTAACAATCCTTATTTTAGTTTATTTCTCCCGCCAAATTCTAGATATTCTTACTGGTGAAGATTTTCTCAAAAATTAATTACATTTTACATTTACAAATTTAACTCTATTTTTTCCACATAAGCCATCTCACACTTTTACATTTCTTAAGAAATAGATAAAACAATGAAAAAAAAGAGAGAAGAGGAAAAAGAAAGGAGAGCAAGAATAAAGAAACATAAGAAATAACATACTATTTAAAATATATATCCCCTCCTAGGCTAATATATATTTATTTCCTTAATTTCTTATTCTTTTTAACCATAATTAAGAATATATTTAATCTTTAATCTTTAAACATTCCATTCAATACATCTAGTCATCTAGTCCTTTAACTCTTATTTAAAACATTTTTTTGAAATAATTTTTTTACATTCAGTCACATTTAAGTATCTAAAACATTTCTGACAAGCAAAGGCTTGTCAGATTCACTTAACAACAGAGTTATTCTCTGTTTGTTATGAATATTAGGTTTGAATTATGGAAAAGAGAATGAGTATTTAATATTGCATGTGCTGACAGCTGCAAGAATAATATTTGCCCAATTTTGGAAAAATGAAAATTTACCATCTGACCAGGCTATAATAAGAGAAATACTCGAATGTGCAGAAATGGATAGACTGACTTTAGAAATGAAAGAGAAAGAAGACACAATTTGCTTTAAAACATGGGGAAATTTTTATTATTGGTTAGAAACACGCTAGAGTGAGAAAAGGTTATGAAATTTAAAGAGATAATTGATAAAATATCAATTGATTAATAAAAATAATTAAAAAAAATAATATCAGTTGATAAATGGTATTTATATTCCATGATTATTTGTATGAATTTGTTCTTATTTCTTCTTCCTCTTTGTATATTTGTGATCTTAAATAATATGGTAAACTATAATTAATATGTAATATATTATTATTTTTAAGTGATTATAATTAATTAATATTAAGCAACAACAAAAAAAACAAGAATTCAAGTAGTGAAATGAATGAGATTTATTGACTAATTTGTTATTTACGTGATTATATGGAAAGTTGTTTAATAATAGAGTAATTATTAAGATTTAATATGTAAACCCAGACTGGTAGACTTTGCTGAAGCGATGTTATTTTGTGGGATTAATCCCACTTTTGTGTTATCCCTTTTCCCCGGTCTAACCTTTTTGTATGTTTCCCGTTGTCTTACCTTTTTTGACCCTATCCCCTTATTACCTTTATAAAACTCAATAAAAATATTTATATAAGAAAAAAAATCAACTGAGTTACTAACTTAACAATGGCAGCGATTCACTTAATAAGTGTACCAAGAAAGGTCGTAAAACGAAGCCAAGCTCACTTAACAAATGTCTCCCTTAGCAGAAGACATTATGGGCTCACTTACAGTCGTTAAGTCAGGACTTCCTGTTTACACACCAGCCCTGTCTATGTGCATTCATGTTTGTGTTGCAACTTGTCCCCTGCTACTCGAGAGTGCAAATTTTTCCTGCTTTTTTTTCTCTGTCTATATAGATACGGTTATCACATCACCAAATCTTCCTATTTCCTTTGTTACGATCAGAAGATCGTCACGGCGCTGTTTGAGAAGCTTCGGAATTACGAGGGGGAAAACACCTACCCCAAAACGTGTGGAAAATTCCCCGTCTCTGGAGTCAGAGATCTGACCACTGGCTATGACAGTAACCGGGATGATAAATTAGCTGTAAGTAGCTGGCAAGTTTTTCCACTGTATTCCTTGAAATCTTGTTGTTGTTGATTTTTCCCCCCCAGATTTATGAGTTCTCTCCTTCTCTCAAAGGTGCTTGTTGTTGTTGTTGTTTTTTAAAAAAAAAGCAACTGGGCTTTCTTCGTTCTTTGGTTGAAGGCTTTTCGCTTCCCATCCCAGAAGCTTCTTCAGTTCTTCCCTTCATGGGAAAAGTTTTGTGCTTCTTTCCCAAGGGAAAACTCAGAAAGTCCAACTGCTTCTTGAAAAAAGCATCTGTGAGACGAACCGAGAATCTCCAGGGAAGTAAGACGTTCTTTCCTTACTTCTACTCGGTGTACGTTTTGCGGACTTCGCTCCCGAGTCTAACTAGGTTAAAATGGGAATAAGAAGGAAGCGTTCAAGGAAATCGTAAGAACGTGCAGGACTTCAGAAAGGTGGACGCAACTCTTTTTCCCAACGGATCGTTTATGGTTTGCTTTGTGATTTTCGTGCGTTTCCTTCTGAGTGGTTAGAATGCAGCATTGCAGGCTAACTCTGCCCACTGCCAGCAGTTCGATTCTCAACGGCTCAAGCTTGACTCAGCCTTCCATCCTTCCGAGATCGATAAAATGAGGACTCTGATTGCTGGGGGTCAACAGGCTCACTCTGTAAACCGCTTAGAGGGGGCTGTGAAGCACTGCAAAGCGGTCTATAAGTCTTAAGTGCTCTTGCCCTTCTCTGGTCTCAGGTGCTCCCCACGAGTGAGAGCAGCCAAATGATCACCTTTACGTTCGATAACGGATGTGTGGCTACAATGAGAACTAGCGGGACTGAGCCCAAAATCAAATATTATGCAGAACTTTGCGCACCTCCGGGAAACAGGTATAGTTTGGATTTATTTTATTTTATTTTATTTAAAAATAGGAAATTCTCATTAAAAGAAAGGAAGGAAAGGAAAGAAAGAAAAAGAAGGGAGGGAGGGAGAAAGGGAGAGAGAACGAGACCTACCTTGCGAATAAACAAATACAAACAAAGCACGCAACACAATGCATGGATATATATGATTCAGATTTACTTGATTTATACAGCCGCTCCGGACACCTAAGTGACTGTGGGTGGCTTATAATAAAATTGGTTTAATCCGGCATATCAGGGAAAAGGCACACACATTTGGGTATCCTTCAGGAAATAATTTCACATTTCGCCTTTGTGTAACAAATGGGCTTAGTAAGGCAAGAAGTAATGAGCTAATTTATTCTCCCTTCCACTGTTTTGAGGAGACGTGGAATTCAAATTTTGTTATTAGATTATTTTTTTTAGCCTGCCTTTATTACTTTATAAGCAATTCAAAGCCTTGAACCTATCTAATACTTTTTCCTTCTCCTATGTTCTCCACAGCAACTACATTATTAGGTAGGGGAACTGAGAGAAAGGGATTGGCTTAAAATCACCCAATCAGCTTTCATACCTAAAGTAAGACTAGAATTCACTATCTTCTGGTGATTGGCCTGAAATCACCCAATCAGCTTTCATACCTAAAGCAGGACTAGAATTCACCATCTCCTGGTGATTGGCTTGAAATCACCCAATCAGCTTTCATACCTAAAGCAGGACTAGAATTCACCACTCCTGGCGATTGGCCCGAAATCACCCAATCAGCTTTCATACCTAAAGCAGGACTAGAATTCACCATTTCCTGGCAATTGTCCCAAAATCACCCAATCAGCTTTTATACCTAAAGCAGGACTAGAATTCACCGTCTCCTGGCAATTGGCCTAAAATCACTCAATCGACTTTCGTACCTAAAGCAGGACTAGAATTCACCATCTCCTGGTGATTGGCCCCAAAATCACCCAATCAGCTTTCATACCTAAAGCAGGACTAGAATTCACCATCTCCTGGTGATTGGCCTGAAATCACCCAATCAGCTTTCATACCTAAAGCAGGACTAGAATTCACCATCTCCTGGTGATTGGCCCCAAAATCACCCAATCAGCTTTCATACCTAAAGTAAGACTAGAATTCACCATCTCCTGGCAATTGGCCCGAAATCACCCAATCAGCTTTCATACCTAAAGCAGGACTAGAATTCACCATCTCCTGGCAATTGTCCCAAAATCACCCAATCAGCTTTTATACCTAAAGCAGGACTAGAATTCACCGTCTCCTGGCAATTGGCCTAAAATCACTCAATCGACTTTCGTACCTAAAGCAGGACTAGAATTCACCATCTCCTGGTGATTGGCCCCAAAATCACCCAATCAGCTTTCATACCTAAAACAGGACTAGAACTCACTGTCTTTTGGTTTTTATCCCGGTACCTTAACCATTACACCAGCCTGGTTCTCGACCAAATGCCGTAAATAAGAAAATTGTACTCTAATTGAGTCGCCAATGAAATGGCTGAGTGACTAATTTTTCTTAATAAGAACAGTTTCACAGCTAAACTTTTGGAAAGGTGATTGTCTTACCTGCCTTATGTGTTTAAACAGTGTCTAGACAGCTGTTTGTTTTAGATGTGTTATTCTGGATTTCTGCATGCAGATAAGCAGAGCTTTTCAACCTAAATGGTCCTTCCCATAAAATTCCCCAAAGAAGCGATTATAATAAGGAAATTCGGCATTATATTTGTTCAATTAGACCAGGGGTAGGCAACCTTGGCTCTTTTATGACTGGTGGACTTCAACTCCCAGAATTCCTGAGCCAGCCATGCTGAGGGGAAAGGGAGAGGTTTCCATGCTGAGCCGTGCTGGCTCAGGAATTCTGGGAGTTGAAGTCCACGAGCCATAAAAGAGCCAAGGTTGCCTACCCCTGGCCTAGAGGAACATATGAAAGCATAATTAATGTTAATTAATGTAGATGTTATTAATTTAGAGCAGGGGTAGGCAGCCTTGGCTCTTTTATGACTCGTGGACTTCAACTCCCAGAATTCCTGAGCCAGCCACACTGAGGGGAAAGGAGAGGTTTCCAAGCTGAGCCCTGCTGGCTCAGGAATTCTGGGAGTTGAAGTCCACGAGTCATCAATCAGCCTAGGCCTAGCCCAGACGTAGGTAACCTTGGCTCTTTTATGACTTGTGGACTTCAACTCCCAGAATTCCTGAGCCGGCCATGCTGAGGGGAAAGGGAGAGGTTTCCATGCTGAGCCCTGCTGTCTCAGGAATTCTGGGAGTTGAAGTCCACGAGCCATAAAAGAGCCAAGATTGCCTACCCCTGAATTAGACTGTAGTTAAGAGATTTATCTGATAGGCTTTAGATCTGTCCTAACAATCCTAAAGGAGACTGCTGCCATTCTTCACAAGGAATTAACACCTCTCTGCATTTGAGTGTCTCTATAAAGTGAAGCTTAAATCTTAACTGCAACTTATTCTCATTTTAGTGATTTTGAAACGCTGAAGCAAGAACTGGATGAACTGACCAGCGCTCTTGAAAAATATTTCTTCGAGCCAGAGAAGAACAAACTGCAGCCGAAACCGGAGTGATCACACCTGTGCTTCTTTTAATCTCCATATAGTGTATTCTTAAATAAAATGCATAAAGTGGGGAGGGACATTTAATTTCTTTACGGAATGACTGGCTGAGCGAGTGATCCAGTTGGTAAAGAAGTTTCCCATGGCTAAATTGTCAGACAACTTAAAGGTGATTTTTCTTCTAATAAAACCATGGCATGTTCACGTAATCAAAGTTTTTCAACCAAGACGGGAAGATTCTGTTGTGTAAATACCACAGGCAATAGCACTTAGACCAGTGGTTCTCAACCTGTGGGTCGGGATCCCATTTGGGGTCGAACGACCATTTCATGGGGGTCACCAAACAACGCAGTTCGCCATTTTTTCCCCCCTTTTCCTTAGCTGTGCTCCTCCCTTTTATTCTATTGGCTTTTGAAAGCCAATAGAATAGACTCTCTTGAATAGAGTCTAATTCTATTGGCTTTCAAAAGCCAATAGGAATTGCCCGGGCTGTCTCTGTCCTGTTGAGCCCGCCAAAAGTCCCATTCTGCAAACGGCTCTGCACCAGTTGAGTAGTCCTCGACTTACGACCGGTTGAGTAGTCCTCGACTTACGACCAGTTGGGGATCGCGGCATTAAAAAGGTTGAGAACCACTGAGTTAGACTTATATACCGCTTTACGGCCCTCTATAAACGGTTTACAGAGTCAGCCTTTTGCCCCCCAACAATCTGGGTCTCATTTTACCGACCTCAGAAGGATGGAAGGCTGAGTCAACCTTGAGCCAGTCAAGATTTAATTCTGGGCCTTGGACAAAGTTAAGAAACTAAACTAAGGAAAATATAAAAGGGGGGGAATGATATTTAAAAAGTTCAAAGGTCTGAACATTCAATAAAATGCAGGTTTTGAACCCCATAGAACTGGGGTAGGCAACCTTGGCTCTTTTATGACTCATGGACTTCAATTCCCAGAATTCCTGAGCCAGCATGGCTCAGCTTGGAAACCTCTCCCATTCCCCTCAGCATGGCTGGCTCAGGAATTCTGGGAGTTGAAGTCCATGAGTCATAAAAGAGCCAAGGTTGCCTATTCCTGCTCTAAACTAATAAAGTCTACATTAATTAACATTAATTATGCTTTCATATGTTTCTCTAGGTCAGGGGTAGGCAACCTTGGCTCTTTTATGGCTCGTGGACTTCAGCTCCCAGAATTCCTGAGCCAGCATGGCTCAGCTTGGAAACCTCTCCCTTTCCCCTCAGCATGGCTGGCTCAGGAATTCTGGGAGTTGAAGTCCATGAGTCATGAAGGGGCCATACTTCCCCATGCTGGCTCAGGAATTCTGGGAGTTGAAGTCCTCGAGTCATAAAAGCCAAGGTTGCCTACCCTTGCAAAGGATCTGGGTATATATACATTATGTCTGATGATTTCTAATCAGGATGAAGCTCATTGTGTACTGGTACTTGATGGTCAATGCAACTGGCTTTTAGAAACTCATATATTCACGCTAGGAAGACCACTGTGGGTTTTTAAAAATTTATTTGCTTATAAAGATGAAGCTTGTTTACAATCACTTCAAATGGCGTTGTCTTTTGTCAATCACAGGCGAAACGATTAAATGTTTTCTTGTATTTTCGGCTGCTTGGGGTGTCTTTTGTGTTACTGGTGAAAACAGGGTGTACGTGAAGTGTGGAAGGAGACAGGATGTCTTATTTTGAGCTGGTGGTGCAGTTAATGCAAAGCAATGAGTCAGTGGGACTAGGCAGAAGTGAAAGTTTTTAAATAAAGCTGTGAAACTAAAGCCAGTTCCGGCATATGTTGAAATCTGTAACGCTGCTTAGATTGTAATGCACATTCTGTTGACTGGAGCCTATTCTTTGGGTTGTCAATATTTGAAATAACTCATATCTGGAGGAAAGAAAGAGAGAGAGGGAGGGAGGGAGGGAGGGAGGAAGGAAGGAAGGAAGGAAGGAAGGAAGGAAGGAAGGAAAGGATGGAGGGAGAGGTGATGGAGGGAGGGGTGATGGATGGATAGATAGATAATGATAGACAAAGATGATAGGCGGATGGATGGATGGGTAGATAATGATAGACTGACAAAGATGATAGATAGATAGATAGATAGATAGATAGATAGATAGATAGATAGATAATGATAGACAAAGATGATTGGATGAATGGATGGATAGATAATGATAGACAAAGATGATGAATGGATGGATGGATAATGATAGGCCGACAAAGATGATAGACAGACAGACAGACAGACAGACAGATAGATAGATAGATAAAGATAGATTGATATAGAGATAGATAGATAGATAGATAGATAGATAGATAGATAGATAGATAGATAGATAGATAGAGGTATAGATTTAGATAGATGATAGACAGACAGACAGACAGACAGATAGATAGATAGAGGTATAGATTTAGATAGATGATAGACAGACAGACAGACAGATAGATAGATAGATAGATAGATAGATAGATAGATAGATAGATAGATAGATAGATAGATAGATAGATAGAGGTATAGATTTAAATAGATGATAGACAGACAGACAGACAGACAGACAGACAGACAGACAGACAGATAGATAGATAGATAGATAGATAGATAGATAGATAGAGGTATAGATTTAGATAGATGATAGACAGACAGACAGATAGATAGATAGATAGATAGATACATTGATATAGGTATAGATTTAGATAGATAGATAGATAGATAGATAGATAGATAGATAGATAGATACATTGATATAGGTATAGATTTAGATAGATAGGATAGATAGATAGATAGATAGCGATCAATAGATTCTGAACTAAATGACCACCTATATACTTTTGCTAAAATCCTTTTATGAAAATTCATGCCACATTGCATGCTTGTTAGCCTTTAAACTACCACAGGACACCCTGTGCTGTTGCAATGAACTTGTTACCACAATGCCACACCAGCTTGCAATTTCTGGAAAGTGGCATTAATCGTGCACTCATCAAGTCCCCCCATAAAAGCAGCTGAATTTGTCTCCTCCGCAAAAGCCACCATCCCTGGCCCGCAATGTTCCTTCGTCCCGCTATTGGATCCCTCCCGGGCTCTTTTCTATAAATTAATGCTGCCCTTATACTCTTACAAAGTTTTAGTATAAAAATAGACTGAGAAAGTAAACATGTCATAAGAAAAGAATCTGTCCTGATTCAAAGCCCCTGAAGCCAACAGGCGAAAGTTTCCATTTGGTTTTACGCAGACTTTGAATCTGGCAATAATTAAGCGGTGGATTAGAAATAGCCACAAATAGCATTTTTAATTCTCTGTCTCCTATCATCTCTATCGTCCGTCCATCTCTCTCTCTATCATCTGTCTATCTAATCCTATCTATCTATCTATCTATCTATCTATCTATCTATCTATCTATCTATCTATCTGCAGTTGGGAAGTTAGTCACAAGGTTGTTGAGTGAATCTGACTTCCCCATTGTCTTGGCTTGTTGGAAGGTATCAAAAATGGAATCCTGAACAGACTCTGGAATAGGATCCAGAAGAGGATCCAGAATAGAATCAGAATAGACTCTGGGGGGAAAGGGGATCCTGAAGAGGATCCAGAATAGATGGACTAAGGAACAGGACCCAGAATAGAATCCAGAATAGACAGACTGAAATAAAACCCCAAATCGGTGGGCTCTGAACAGGCTTTTATTCTGGAATGGGATCAAGAATAGAATCCAGAATAGACTCAGAGATGGGATTAGGAGCAGGAGCCATAACAGGGTTTTTGTTTTTTGTTTTTGTTTTTTCTGGAGACAGGATCCAGGGCAGAATCCAGAATATGCTTGGACTGGCCCGGGGTCCAGAACAGAATCAAGAACTGGTGCTTCTGGAACAGGAACCAGAAAGTAGGATCTAGAACAGACACTGGGACTGGATCCAGAATGGGATCTCTAGACTAAACTCCATACTAGACATTCCAGACTCTTGTTTGGACTAGATTAGACTCCAGTAGACTAGACTGGATTATAGACTATTCTATATTCTATTCTATATTCACTTTTTTCGGTGCCCTAGTAACATCGTACGTTCACTTAAATGAACTGTCGTAAGTGGAGGACTACCTCTAAAAGCCTGTGTTGTGCACCCCCCTCCCCCAATCACCATCACCACCATTTCAACCTTGCTAACTCAGTTTATATGCAGCAGCAAAAGGAGGCCTGGTGATTTTTGCTAGCTAATCACCTGGCCTAGTCAGTTTCTCACACCCTCAAGCTCTGTTAAGCCTACTGGGAAAATTCCGGGATCAAAACAGCAGCTGAGTAGACAGCTTTAGCTCATGTTTTCTTCCACACCCTGGGCATGCATTGCTCTGCATGCAACTTGCATGTGTGAGTGCAGGATTTTACATTTCAGCCGGCGGGAAGTTGACGAATGAGCAGAGTTGTTTGTTTGTTTTTTAAATCAAGCATCTTTCCCATTAAAGCCCCAGTAGGGCTTAATTGTGATGTACAATTATCCAGCTTGGGCTTAGCACTTAGCTGATTAAAAAATAATAATAATAACTCTGCAACATTGGGCCTGGCTAGTCCTTCAGTTGAGGCCTCCCAGGAAGTCAGAGGCCAAGACAAACCACTTCCTACCCTCACAGAGAAAGCTGCCGCCAAATGGTCCCCGGAGTTGAGCTCAGTCTACGATGCTCGTCGTTCAAACGGCTCCTTTAGTATTGCACCAGGTTCCTTCCTGGATGAGAGCCAGCGTGACTTAGTGGTTAGGACACCAAGCTAGAAAGCAGGAGACTCGTGAATTCTAGTCCTGCCTTAGGCGTGACAGCCTCTGGGTTCCACCTCCTCCTCTTGGTAAACCCCACTCCCCTCCCTACTCTCTTCTAGCATTGATGCTGTTACCTAGTTGGGTGAAGAAGCGTTTGCAAGAGAGCCACCAAGCTCAGAGAACACAAAGAACCTCACAGCCCTTCTGCTCCTCCTCCTCCTCCTCTCTGCAAATCCCACTCCCAGCATTGAGGACATTCCCTAGTTGAATGTTTCTCATGAAACATCAGAAAGAAAAGCACAAAACACAACCCCACAGTCATCGTTACTTCTTCTTCTTCTTCTTCTTCTTCTTCTTCTTCTTCTTCTTCTTCTTCTTCTTCTTCTTCTTCTTCTTCTTCTTCTTCTTCTTCTTCTTCTTCTTCTCTTGTTGTTGTTCTTCTTCCTCTTGTTGTTCTTCTCCTCCACCTCTCCTCTCCTTCTTCTCTTTCTCCTTCTCCACCTCTCCTCCTCCTCCTTTTCCTTCTCCTCCTCCACCTCTCCTGCTTCTCCTTCTCCACCTCTCCTTCTTCTCCTTCCTCCTCCTCCTCCCAAACCTCATTTCCTCCTAGCACTGATGACATTCCCTAGTTGGGTCACGAGACGCCTGCCAGAAAACCATCCAGCTCAGAGAGCACCAAGGACCTCACCTTCTTCCTCCTCCTCTTCCTCCTCTCCCCAAACTCCCCCCCCCTTCTAGCACGGATGATGTGACCTTGTTGGGTCCTGCAACATCTGCCAGAAAACCACCCAGCTCATAGACCTCCCCACACACACCTCTGCCCTGCACTCTCGGGCCAAGCCCCCACCCCCGGGACAACCGCGGACCTTTCTATTTTTACCCCTCGCCCACCCACCCCCTCTCCGTGCAAATGCACGTCTTGCCCCCCTCCCCCCGCCTTTGGGCTCCTCCCCCAGGATGGAGGGGGGGAGAGACTCCGCAAGGAAGAGCAGGTAAGGCGGAGCGGGACCCCTCCCGGCCAGGCGAGGTCCCGGGAGAGCGTCCGGCCTTTAACGAGATCTCTAACTTCTCGGGGGGGGGGGGTCATTTCCTTGCCTCTCCTCGGCTTCTCCAAGCCAACTTCCCCTTTGTCTTTTTTTTGCAGCCGGCCGGCCGGCGAGGAGAGCAAAGAGAGACCGACTATTCTGCCTCTTTTGCAAGGGAGCCGGCAGCCCGGGCTTCACACGCCCCGCGAGAGTTAGCGAAGGGAGCTGCCGGCAGCCTGGCTTTCAGCAAAAGGGGCGCCCAGCTGCCAGTTCTGCCTTCCTCGTCTACAAGCAAGTTGAGTTGGTTTGCAGGAACCCAGTCCGGAGGTGGGGGGGAGCTTTCAATCCTCCAGAGGGAAAAGACAAAAAAAAGGTACGGCCAACGGGGAGAAAGTGAAAGTCGAACTTTTACTAGGAGAAATACGGGAAGCAAGTTAAGAGATTTCTTTTTTTTTTTACTTCTGGGCTTGAAAAGTCGCTTAAAGGGGCAGCTCCTGGAAGCCTTCCTGGCCTTTTGCGGCTTGAGAATTGACCGTTCCAGGTTGGATAAATGAATCAGTGCGTAAACCGGGTTTAATTTTCTTGCTTGGGGCTTTTTTTTTTCCCGCCCCCAAAGCACTGATGATTAATTGCATGAGCGTTTATTTAGCTTACGCCCCCGAAAACCTTTTCAAGATTTGGGAAAGAGGTGTAATTGAGGGGTTTTTTTGGGCGGGGGGGGCTCTTTGGCCGCCCTTTTGCAAGCAACAAACGTTTACAGCAGGGCAAAATGTCACCTTGAAAGAGACTTCAGCGTTTTCTTTGATGTTTTCAGGTTTCCTCTGTTGATCACCCATAAATTAAAACATAAACTTATTGCTGGCTGGGCTGATTGTCCTCTTCTAGCAACAAGTTCCTTGTTGTTCCCCCATAAAAAGGGGACCCTGCCTGTTGAAAAGTTGTGTATGTGTGTGCGTGACACTCTATTCTGGCTAGGGGATCTGTTGAGAAAGGGATCCCTTTGACATCCAGCACTGCAGCCGGCAGAGTAATCTGAACCCTTTCACTGGGCTGCATTGCTGGCATGATGGAAATAATTCCCAAAGGACGGTGGGATCCAAGGAATGACTTATTTTTTTAAAAAAATAAAATAAAATAAAAACTGCAGGAGATAATCCTCTACTCTTTGCCCTGCTTGCTTTGAAGCCAGCAGAAGTCACAACTAGTAGGACTTAGAACAGCTCATTTAGTGACAGTGCAAAGTTACAACGACACTGGAAAAAAAAACTGACTTAGGACCGCTTTTCACCGTTATGACCTTTGCCGCATCCCGTTAATCACGTGATCGAAATTCAGAGGCTTGGCAACTGACTAGTACTTATGACGGTGGCAGTGTCCTGGGGGGGGGGGTTCGTGTGATCCTTTTTTGTGACCTTCTGACAGGCAAGGTCAATAAGGAAGCCAGATTCACTTAACAACTGTGTTGTTACTAATTTAACAACTGCAGTTCGTTTAATAACTGCGGCAAGAAAAGGTCTTAAAATAGGGCAAAACCCACTTCACAAATGTTTTGCGTAGCGGCCTAAATTTTGGGCTCTGTCTTTTATTGTTGTTATTATTATTATTATTATTATTATTATTATTATTATTACCAGTGGAACAACCTGCCTCCAGAAGCGGTGAATGCTCCAACACTGGAAGTTTTTAAGAAGAGACTGGACAGCCATTTGTCCTAAATGGTGTAGGGTTTCCTGCCTGAGCAGGGGGTTAAGACTAGATGACCTCCAAGGTCCCTTCCAACATCATCATCATCATTATTATTATTATTATTATTTTATTACTTTTCTAATTTTACAGTCAAACACTTAATAAACAACGTGTTGTCTGGGTCCATTAGTAATTCGATAGTCTATATTAACTTCTTCAGTCTAGATCCAATATTACACCATCAAATGTGTCCCCTCTTTTTTCCAATAGTATCTGTTTTCCCACACTAGGCAAATACAATTCTTATTCTTATTAGTAAATATATAATTGAGTATCAACCTCTTTGTTAGATTTTTCTGATAATATCAATAACGTCAGTTTAAGATATCTTTTCCAACCCAAACGTATCTTAATTGCATTTGCACTTAATATCCATATGTTCAATCAATATCCTGTTTTCTCTCTTCTTTTTTTTAATTTTAATTTCCCATCAGTGTTCAAAATGTCTCTCTTGTTTATAATTCCAGAGTAAGTTATATTTGGATAACCAAAAGGTTCCCTTTTTCAAACTTCTCAGTATTTTCCTGTTTCCCTTCTCATACCAAAATCTAACATTCTAATTACCAATCTTATCTTTCTAGTTATGATGATACTTCTATTTCTAAGCAATTATCTATTCTCCACCGTATTCAAACATCTAATTAATAGTATAATATCCCATCCAATGGGTCAAAACCTCTATTTTCTTCAGTCTTACTCTAGTTTTCTTCCTTTGCCAACTAACTATTCAAATTGTCTGAACCCTCTGTGTACTGGATCTCCATTCACTAAGATATTTTTTTAAAAAAAATACTGCATTCTTGGACATTTTGCAAAGGTCATTTTGCATTTCACTGTTGTAACGGGAATGTTTATTTTCCTTTGGTGAGGAAGCAGAATCCAAATGGATTTAGACAAAACAGTTGGACACCCCCATTGGAATTGGCCCATCCGCGTTTGGTTTCATGCTTTAGCAAGATCCTTTTAAATGGTATTTGCAGAGAAATCAGGTTTATTTAATTTTTTTCCCCTCTTATAAGCTGTGCTGAAGCAGGTGCTCTGTTTCAAGATCCAATTTTACTTGCATATTATGCAGAAAACGGGATAGTAAAAAAAGAGAGTAGCCTTTGAGCTTGGCTAAACTTTGGGTGACTTCAAGGATACATTTGGTTTTGGGGTTTTTTTTTGTTTTTTTTTTCCTGAGCGAAAGTGATAAAAGCAGTCCTCGACTTACGATTGAGTCCAAAATTTCCTTCGCTAAGTGAGACGTTTGTTAAGTGAGGTTTGCCCCATTTTACCACTTTACCATGGTTGTTAAATGAATCACTGAACTTGTTAGGTTAATAACACGATTGTTTAGTGAATCCGGCTGCCCCGTTGACTTTGCTTGTCCGAAGATCGCAAAAGGGGATCACGTGACCCCGGGACACGGCAACCGTCATAAATATGAGTCGGTTGTTAAGTGAATCCGGCTTCCCCATTGACTTTGTTGGTCAGAAGGTCACAAAAGGGGATCACATACCCGGGATGCTGCCACCGTCATAAATATGAACCAGTGGCCAAGCGTCCGAATTTTGTTCACATGACCATGGGGATCAGTGGTGGGATTCAGATACCTGAACAACTGGTTCTATTATGTGATGCAGGCCTAGGCCTCCAAGGCCTAGAACAGACTTCCAGAAGTGGCATCATGCACTTCCAATGGGCCGTTCTAGGCCTCCTCCAGGCCTCCAATGCCTAGAATGGACTTCTGGAAGTGGCATCATGCACTTCCGGTGGGCCGTTCTAGGCCTGGGAGACCTCCTCCAGGCCTCTGATGCTTAGAACGGACTTCTGGAAATGGCATCATGCACTTCCGATGGGCCGTTCTAGGCCTGGGATGCCTCCTCCAGGCCTCCGAGGCCTAGAACAGACTTCCAGAAGTGGCATCAACACACTTCCAGTGGGCCGTTCTAGGCCTGGGAGGCCTCCTCCAGGCTTCCGATGTCTAGAACAAACCTCTGGAAGTGACATCAATGCATTTCTGGTGGGCCGTTCTAGGCCTGGGAGGCCTCCTCCAGGCCTCTGATGCTTAGAATGGACTTCCGGAAGTGGCATCATGCACTTCCGGTGGGCCATTCTAGGCCTGGGAGGCCTCCTCCAGGCCTCCAATGTCTAGAATGGACTTCTGGAAGTGGCATCATGCACTTCTGGTGGGCCGTTCTAGGCCTGGGAGGCCTCCTCCAGGCCTCCGAGGCCTAGAACAGACTTCTAGAAGTGGCATCAACACACTTCCGGTGGGCCATTCTAGGCCTGGGAGGCCTCAAGGCCTAGACTGGACTTCCAGAAGCCAGCCGGTTCTCTGAATTTAGGTGAATTTAGCTACCGGTTCTCCTGAACCAGTGCAAACTGGCTGAATCCCACCTCTGTTGGGGATGCTGCAAAGGTCATGTGAAAAAAAAGTATCATAAGTCACTTTTTCAGCGTCGTTGTAACTTTCAACGTTCACTAAGTGAACCGTTGTAAGTCGGGGAACGACCTGTATTTGTAAAAAGACAGAATGATGTAATTCCTTTTCAGGTTGTTCAAAAGCCCCGTTTTTCTTCGTCTGCAGGAATAACGTTATAAGATAAATACCACTGTATGAGCAAAACAAAAAAACTGGAGTAGGAATGTTTCGTTTCATTATTGGCGTGGTTCTTGGAACGGATAAAAGTGATTATATCGACGATGTAATTTTTGTTTTCTTTTTAGAATTTCAAGACTGGCTAACCACTTGGGTTGATGGACCCTTTTTCCATTTTTCAAAATGGAACCTGTGTCATTCAGAGTGAAAAACCCCGAGGCATCCAGCGATGGTTCGGTGGATTTCCGCCTTCAGCTGATTGGTTCCTTGCCGGTGCATCCTTTAACCACGATGCCAATGCTTCCTTGGATTGTAGCCCAGATCCGACTCAGCACTCAACCTTTGAAGGAAGACCCCGCCGCTAGCCGAATTCGGATCTATGTCTCCCCTGCCAGGATACGGTGTGAAGCAGACTCGGGAAACAACCAGCAGTGGGATCCTTTGATTTGTTCTAGCCTGTTTGAGTGTAGGCCGCAAAACGTCCACAAACTGATTCACAACAGCCACGATCCCAGTTACTTTGCCTGCCTGATCAGAGATGGAGCGACGAATGAGCAAAGCATCTGCTACGTTTTCAAAGCCGAGGATCAAACCAAAGTAAGTGACCACTTTGTGTTTGGAGTAAAGCTAGCGGAGATGAGTGATGGTCCAATCTTGGCCACTTGAAGACTTGTGGACTGTCAAGATTGCACCCTGAGAGTCTAGATCAGACTTCCCCAAACTTTCCAAGTTGGCGGCCTGGTGGGGGGGGGAAGAGGGGATGGTTTTGTGGGAGGGGCAGGTGTGCCCATGAGCACCTGTGGCTCTTGTGAGTGGGCCCGAGAGCACCCATGTCGCTCACACGAGTGAGGTCCCGAGTGGGGCTGTGCGCGCACGCACACATGCGCACATAATAGCCAGCCACTCACGCAGCCCAATTGCAAATAGGCCACGGACCGGTAGTGGGCTGGGGCCCACAGATTGGGGACCCCTGATCTAGATGATATAGCCCATAGCCCAAATGACAAAGGAAAGTTAAGTCTGTCATCTTGTAGAGTCTTGTCCATATATACCAGTGGTTCTCAACCTTTTTAATGCCGCGATCCCCTACCGGTTGTAAGTCGAGGACTACCCAACCGGTCGTAAGTTGAGGACTACTCAACCGGCCGTAAGTCGAGAACTTTCCCTGCTGGGGAGAGCCGCACATGCGTGGTGCCGCCCCCTGCGCCAGTCGAGGTGTAGCTGGCAAGCGGCAGAGACGGAGCAGGCCGACCACCGGCTGGGCCACCAGCTGGCCCAGCCCAAGGGAGGTAAGGCACCTGCCAGGCCCCACACGCACCAGCAACCCTCCCTGCGCCTGCCGGCCTCCCACCTCCCACCCCTGGCCCTCTTTTACTTACATTTTTAGTAGTTGCTCAGCAGGGAGGGGTGGAAACTTCCAGACAGCTCGCCTTCGCTGCAGACAACTTGCAGCACCGTTTGCAGACTGGGGCTTTTGGCGGGCTCAGCAGGGCAGAGACAGCCTGGACAATTCCTATTGGCTTTTGAAAGCCAATAGAATTAGACTCTATTCAAGAGAGTCTATTCTATTGGCTTTCAAAAGCCAATAGAATAAAAGGGAGTAGCACAGCTAAGGAAAAGGGGGAAAAATGGCGGACTGTGTTGTTTGGCGACCCCCGTGAAATGGTCGTTCGACCCCTAATGGGGTCCCGACCCACGGGTGGAGAACCGCTGATATATACGGAGAAACCTCGACTTACAACAGTTCATTTAGTGATGGTTCAGAGATACAACAGCACGGGGGGGGGAAGTGACTTAGGACCATTTTTCACACTTACAAAACTGTGGCATCCCCACAGTCACGTGATCAAAATTCAGAAGCTTGGGAACCGATTTCTATTTATGACAATTACAGTGCCCCGGGGTCATGCAATCACTGCAACCTTCTGACGAGCTAAGTCAAGGGGGGGGGGGGAGCCAGCTTCACTTAACCGCTAAGTGTTACTAATTTAACAACTGCAGGGATTCCCTTACCAACTCTGGCGGAAAGCTTGTAAAATGGGGCAAAACAACAACTCGCTCAGCAACAGAAATGTTGGGCTCAATTGTGGTTGTAAGTCGAGAACTACTTGTGTACAACCCAGATGCAATGAGATGTTGTTTGGATTCCTAGGAGGGAGGAGCAAGAGACAGCTCACTTTAGATAGCTTGTGTGAGAGAAAGAGGGTGAAGACGGTTCCTCTTTAATAGTTCCCATAGTCTATGCCAGTGATGGCGAACCTTATAGAGACCGAGTGCCCAAACTGCAACCCAAAACCCACTTATGTATCGCCGGGTGCCGGGTGGGCATGGCCCGCCGGGTGGGCGTGGCTACGGTGGTCATGGCAGATGGGTGGGCATGACCAGGGTGGGCGTGGCCAGATTGATGTTGCTCTTGGGGAGGGACGCCTGTGGGGGCCAGGCAGGGTTGGGGGAGATCCAGGGGGTCTCTGACGAGTGGGGCGGTGGGCAGGATGCTTGTCCTCGGGGTGAGGCAAAGCAAGGCGAGGCAGGGCAAGGGTGCCATTGTCGCAGGGCAAGGTGAGGCAGGGGCTGGGGTGGCTGCTGCCTGACACCATCGGCCCCCGCACATAAGAGGCCAGCGAGCACATGGGTGCTGGGATGCATCTGGCCCTGTGGGACCTCGGCGAGTTAGCGGGCGGCTGGTTGAAGAGGACGGTTGCCATCTCCGGAGTACAGCATATGTGCCCACAAAGAGGGCTCGGAGTGCCGCCTCTGGCACGCGTGCCATAGGTTCGCCACCACTGGTCTATGCTTTAGTTTGACAAGATTAGATAGCTTATGTGAGAGAAAGAGGGTGAAGACAGCTCCTCCTTAATAGTTCCCATGGTATATGCTTTAGTTTGGCAAGATTGGGTCTATAGGTGTGAAATACTAAGGAGATCTGTTAGGAAGAAGCACAGCATACAGTATATACATTTATTTACTATTTGGTCAGTTGAACAGTGCGTCTCTAAAATTAGTAAATCAATACAGATGAAACTCTTTTATCTTTTTACTGTACCATACTGTAATTCGAGTCATAGCATCTGCTTCTGATTAGTGATCTAGACTGTGATAATTGCTCTACCTCCTGAAGGCACGCAGCACGCAAATGTGTTAAATGTATCACAGCTTTCCAAAATAATATTCGCAATTAAATTAAGGCTTTCCGGGTAATCGCGAGTACTATAATTACCTTAGAAAGGAAACGACGGATGAATTCATTTTAAATCGGCAGCGGGTATGTTTTCTTTATGCTCTTACGGTTGACCCACCCAAATGGTTTTGCCTTTAACTAAAATGTGGCCCGTTCAGATCTGGGATAGGAGACTTTGACTATGGTCAGTTTGAACTGGTAGGTTCAAAACTGAATGGAATGGAGAAAGTCCTCAACTTACAACAGTTCCCTTAGTGACTGTTTGAAGTTACAACGGCACCGAAAAGTGACTTATGACCGTTTTTCAACACTTACGACTGCCGTAGCACCCTCGGGGTCAGGTGATCAGACTTGAAATGCTGAGCAACTGCTTCCTATTTACGACTGTTTCAGGGTCCCGGGCTCATGTGATTATGTTACTAGCTTAACAACTGCAGTGATGCGGCAAGAAACATAGTAAAATGGGGCAAAACTCACTTAAGAAAGGCCTCACTTACCAACAGAAACGTCGAGGCCATGGTTTTCCCAGTTGCAATGTATCGTTGTGAAAGTTGGACTATAAGAAAGAGTGAGCGCCAAAGAATGGAGGCCTTTGAACTCTGGTGCTGGAGAAGACTCCTGCGAGTCCTCTGGACTGCAAGGCGATCCAACCGGTCAGTCCTAGAGGAGATCAACCCTGACTGCTCTAGAAGGTCAGATCCTGAAGTTGAAACTCAAGGACTTTGGCCACCTAATGAGAAGGAAGGACTCCCTGGAGAAGAGCCTGATGCTGGGAAAGATGGAGGGCAAGAGAAGAAGGGGACGACAGAGAATGAGGTGGCTGGATGGAGTCACTGAAGGAGCAGGCATGGACTCCAGAAGATGGCAGAGGACAGGAAGGCCTGGAGGAACGTTGTCCATGGGGTTGTGATGGGTCAGACACAACTTCGCAACTAACAACAACAAAGTCGAGGATTTCCCGTAACAGTCTGATTTGACCGCCATGTTATTCTCGATGGGCAAAACAAACAAACAAAAAGATCATTTCCCTGTTCTGGATTTGGCTTTAGCTCATTCTTTTGAGATCAGACATAAACCCAACGGCCCCATTTGACTTCAGCAACGTCATGCTATTGGTGACCTATTTCTGCGACAATTAGTAGCGTTTGTAATAAATGCTCCATAATGTACAAGAACAAAGATTGCCAGTTCTGACTGCTGCTTCCAGTTTGGTCTAGACTCTAGAGGTTAAGGCACCTGGCAAGAAACTAGGAAATGGTGAGTTCTAGTTCTACCTTAGACACAAAAGTCAGTGCAGTGACTTCGATAATTTAATTTAGTTTCCAGAATATCTGCTTCTAGTTTGATTATTAAGCCTCCATATGATCAAACATGATGTTTTCCATACAGTTCGTCTCTCTCTTTTTCTCTCTCTCTCTCTCCCTCCCTCCCTCTCTCTCCCTCTTCTCTCTCTCTCTTTCTCCCTCTTCTCTCTCTCTCCCTCTTTCTCCCTCTTTCTCTCTCTCCCTTCCTCCCTTTTTCTCTCTCTCCCTCTTCTCTCTCTCTCTTTCTCTTTCTCCCTCTTTCTCTCTCTCTCCCTCCCTCTTTCTCTCTCTCTCCCTCCTCTCTCTCTTTCTCTCTCTCTCTCTCTCTCCCTCTTTTCTCTCTCTCTTCCTCTCTTTCTCTCTCTCTTTAAATTTGTTTTTATTAATTTAGCAAATTTTTAAAAAAGTACCTCTACTCAAAACCCAATTCCCACTTCAAGAGTTGGGAAATTCACAATACGTCAGACAAAATTAAGAAAACATTTTTTTTAATTTTTGCTCTTTCCTGCGATGAAGGGAAGGAAGAAATAGAAAGAAGCGTCTTTATAATAAGATGGGCAGTCGGCAGAATTCGGACAATAATCATCAGAGCTTGCTGAAGTGATCCATAGCAATAGGACATGGCAAGCTTGATTATTAGATTAATAGGATTGGAAAGTTGTTTTTTTTTAAAGAAGAGGCTGAACAGCCATTTATCTGGAAAGATATAGGGTCTCCTGCTTGAGCAAGGGGTTGGACTAGATGACCCTCAAGGTCCCTTCCCACTCTGTTTATTCTATGTTCTTTAGGCACAATGATTTGCAAAAAAAAAATTTTCTGCTATCCTTCTCTTTATCCTTCTCTCTGATGCTCAAAACGAGTTGTGGAGTTATATTGAATAGTTTGTACCAGTTTAAAGGGATTCAGATCCAGGAAAAACAGCCACCCACAAGATTTCTGCAGATGGACAGCTTGAACCCTTCAAAACGACACACATAATCCCACTGCACAGTGGCCTGAAAATGTGATCTGAGCTTCTCCCACGTCCTATTAATAGATAAAGAGATTTTGTCTAAACAAACAAGGCACAACGCAGCGCGCTGTGTCATGTCTCGATAGAGCGCATTGAGCGAGGTTTCGCTCCCTTTACGAGAGGGAGGTGAAAAAGGGAAAACAACTTGGAACAGAACAATATGGGGACCACCTTCTAGCACAAGTTGTGAGACCCTCGCCAATATGCACGTTCACTTGCTAGAATCAAGATCACGTGAAGTGTCAATACCACTTTATAATGCCTTGGTAAGGCCACACTTGGAAGTCTGCATCCCGTTTTGGTCACTACGATGTAAAAAAGATGTTGAGACTCTAGAAAGAGTGCAGAGAAGAACAACAAAGATGACTAGAGTCTGGAGGCTAAAACATATAAGGAATGGTTGCTGGAATTGGGTAGATCTAGTTTAATGAAGAGAAGGATGAGGGGTGACAGGATAGCAGCCTTCCAACATCTCAGTGGCTGTCACAAAGAAGAGGGAGTCAAGCTATTCTCCAAAGCGCCTGAAGGCAGGACAAGAAGCAACGCGTGGAAACTAACCAAGGAGAGAAGCAGCCTAGAACTAAGGAGAAACTTCCTGACAGAACAATTAACAAGTGGAACCACCTGCCTCCAGAAGCGGTGAATGCTCCAACACTGGAAGTTTTTAAGAAGAGACTGGACAGCCATTTGTCTGAAATGGTATAGGGTTTCCCGCCTGAGCAGGGGTTTGGACTAGATGACCTCCAAGGTCCCTTCCAACTTCATTATTATTATTATTATGGATCATCGCACAGTCAGCCAGATGTTCAGACTGGATTTGACATTTTGTCTACCTATCGAGTCCTTACCAAGGACCTGGGATAGGCAGATGTGAATGTTTGATGGTATTACAGATATCGTCGCAAGATGGAAGCAGTTCCTAGTAAGGCCGCTTTTTGCAATTGATTAATGGCAAATTTGTCAATGCCAATGGTGTTCCAGTGGTGCTCCAGTTGTTTTGGGATTGCACCCAAGGAGCCTATCACTATTGGCACTACCCTTGCTTGCTTTTGCCACAGTCTTTCTATTTTTATTTGCAGGTCTTTGTATTTTGTGATCTTCTCCAGTTCTTTCTTGTCTATTTTGCTGTCTTCAGGCACTGCCACGTCCACTATCCAGACTTTTTTGTCTTTCTTACCGACAATTGTTAAGTCCGGGATGTTATGTTGCAGGTGCTTGTTATAATAATATGATATTATAATATTATATTATAATATTATAATATTGTTATATTATTATTATTGTTATGATTATTACTTTCACAATCAGTGTCTCTCCTTCAAGAGACAAATATGTGGAAGTGGATCACACCAAATCTCGGCAGATTGGAGAAATCCACGCTCATGAGGCCAGAAAAGTCTACAAATCCTGAACGTTTAAACAAACCAATTTAAAAAATCTGAACGCCTAGAAGGAAATCTTTGCAACGTTTTAAATACTGTAATGATAGATGCTGTATATTTCATATACCTCAGTGTAATCCAAGAGTATCTAAGAACAAGGAGCAGCTTAGCGATTCTCTTCTTTCTCACCAAGTTTTATCTGTCAACATTCTGCCCCGTACATTCCTGTGTTCCTTCTACTATGTGTAGTAATTGCTCATTGCAGCCACACAGTGGAGCTCTGTCACGCAGAAGAACTGAGCTATCCACCTTGCTTAGTATGTTGGGTGCACCGACAAAACGTAGAACCATAGAGCTGGAAGAGACCTTAGAGGTCTTCTAGCCCAACCCTTTGCTACTGATTATCTTCTCCTTGCTGAGATGTGGACAGCGACATTAAAAACAACAATAACAGGCTATGATTGGGCACCCGTGTTGTGCTAAGTCATGGTTTACGGAATGAGTCAACCACAGAGGCCTCACTTAGTGTCGGCTAGCTGTCTGAGCCAGGGGTTTCTCCAAGCCTGGCGACTTTTAAGACTCGTGGATTTCAGCTCCCGGAATTGCTCGGAATTCTGGGAGTTGGACGTCCACGAGTCTTAAAAGTTGCTAAGTTTGGTCCATGCTAAAACTAAACAAATCACGTTCGGTCTGAGATGGTGGTAACGTTGGCTCCTCCAATCTGTATTTGTACCTTTGATTTTTCCCGCCTAAATGTAAGACTTTGCTTTTCTCCACATTGAAACTCGTTTTGTTGGACAGGGACCACTGTTCGAGTTTATTAAAATCTTTTTGTATCCCGAATTTGTCTTCTGGGCTTCTGTTGGTTACTCCTGCCAGTTTGGTGTCATATATGATGTTTGCAGTGCCCCGGGGTCACGTGATCCCCTTCTGCGACCTGACAAGCAAAGTCAATGGGGGAAAGGCAGACTCTCTTAACAACCGTGTCCCTAACTTGTCAACCGCAGCGATTCACTTAACAACCTGGGCCCGAAAGGTCATAAAACGGGGCAAAATTCACTTAAAACTGTCTCACTTTAAGAACAGAAATTATGGACTCGGTTGTGGTCGTGAGTCCTGTACTTTTCAACTGTTGTTGTTGTTTTTTTCCTTTTCTTTTAAAATATTTTGCTTTGAACATACGGCCGGAACTGGACTTTGAAAGGAACACAGCTTTGATAGCAATGCGTAAAGAAAACGATGTTGTTAGTTGGGTATATAGCAGTGATGGCGAACCTTTTAGAGACCGAGTGCCCAAACTGCAACCCAAAACCCACTTAGGTATCGTTGGGGGCTGGGTGGGCGTGGCCCATTGGGTGGGTGTGGCCCATTGGGTGGGCATGGCCCATTGGGTGGGCGTGGCTGCGGTGGTAACGGCAGACTGGGTGGGACTAAAAAGTTCAATCCATCAATTCCAACTTTGCAAGATCTTTTTTTCCCCCGCGAGAAGTTGAAATTGATTGATTGAACCCTTTTTTTTTTTGCACATGGCGGCGGAGGCCTAAAGCGAAAAGGTTTTATAAAACCCAGCTGGAGGCCTAGGACTGGGGCGATGGCACGCGTGCCCACAGAGAGGGCTCTGCATGCCACCTGTGGCACACGTGCCATAGGTTTGCCACCACGGGTATATAGCATCGCCAGCTGAGGTTGAACACCTCAATTAAAAATTGCAGCCGAGGTCTAACATAGCTCAATTCGTCATTTTTAATTCTCCGCTGATGTGAATTGCTTTCAGTTGACTTCTGCCAACATAAACGGGGCCGAAGCCGGCACGGTTTCCAATTGCAATCTGCATCCGAGATATTTCTTTAAGTTCTGCCAGGAGTCTGAACTTGTTTCGTTGGCTTTTATAAAAATAGCTGCAAGCCTGTTGGATGTCTCGGTGGTGTGTACAGGTGGTCCTCGACGTACGACGGCCATCAAGCCCAGAATGTCTGTTTTAAGTGAGACTTTTTTTATTAGATATAATGCCTGAAAAGATTAATAAGCAAAGTCTATATTTGATTCTACCCGTCACCACAGCAGCGAGAGTAATCTTTGCGCAATATTGGAAGAATGAAGGACTACCATCAGAGGAAGAAATAATAATCAGAAAAATATGGGAATGCGCAGAGATGGGACAGATTAACTATGAGATTGAAAGATAAAGAAGACAGATTTACTACCAAACTTGGGACTTATTTTATTGTTGGTTAGAGGAAAGAATGAAGGATTAGGAATCGAATATGTATTGGCATAGCTGAGCTCAGACAGCTCATTGGTTGAAAGATTAACATATGTATGTAAAAGAAAATCAATAAAATCTTTATTAAAAAAAGAATGTCTGTTGTTAAATGAGACATTTGCAAAGCCAGTGAAGTGCCCCGTTTTATGACCTTTGCCCCAAAGAAGAGGGAGTCAAGCTATTTTCCAAAGCACCCGAAGGCAGGACAAGAAGCAACGGATGGAAACTAATCAAAGAGAGAAGCAACCTAGAACTAAGAAGAAACTTCCTGACAGTTAGAACAATTAACCAGTGGAACAACCTGCCTCTAGAAGCAGTGAATGCTCCAACACTGGAATTTTTTAAGAAGAGACTGGACGGCCATTTGTCTGAAATGGTGTCCTGCTTGAGCAGGGGGTTGGACTAGGTCCCTTCCAACTTTATTATTATTATCATTATTATTATTATTATCATTATTATTATTATTATTATGTACGTAATTTGAATTCACCTTATTACACTCTTTCTCTGAATTAACAAGCATGCAATAAACTGTTTTTTTTTCACCCCACATTCATGCATTTCTCATAATATGGCCACACCTCTCCCCCCTCCAAATTTTGCCCATCACCATTTCTCATATCCTTTCAATTAAAATTCTGGTTGCTATCTTTCTGGGAATATTTAATTTGTCATTCTTTCTGCAGTTACTCTTGTCACCTTTCCCTTGCTATCGGACTACAGTAACAGCCTTTCTCTAATCCCTGGGTACAGATGGAGTCATCTCACACGTGTGTTAAATGAGTCACGTTGCCTCTCCATGAGCAAACAACTCCTGTACTTTAACACTTGTACGGTTACGCCATCTACCTCTGCATTCTTACCATATTACAGCATTCTCGTGGTTTGTAAAAGCAATGAGCATGCTGTGATACCGTAAAATATAGTTTAAAAAAAAAAGTATCCACAAAAAAAGTTTGACGAAAAAAGGATCGTCATCAAATTTCCTTGGGTATTTAACATGGATCGCATCAATAAAGAAAAATATTTGAAATAAGGGCTCCATGGTGCTCTCTGAGCTTGGTTGATTTTCTTGCAGTCCTTTCATTACCCAAACTAGGCAATATCAGTGCCTTGATGTCGTTACTTAGTTGGGTAATGAAACGTCTGCAAGAAGGCAGATTTTTTTACTTTTCTCCTCGCTTCTAGCACTGTAAGTTGCTCAGATTTCATTCCAGCGTGTAGCTAGGTCAGGGGATCTTCAAACTTGGCCCTTTGATGACTCGTGGACTTCAACTCCCAGAATTCCTCAGTCTGGCTGAGGAATTCTGGGAGTTGAAGTCCACGAGTCATCAAAGGGCCAAGTTTAGAGACCCCTGCTTTACACTGTGAAGTTTTGATCCTACTTCATAAACTAATTACTTTTCATTCCCTTATGGAGATTAGATCACATTTTGCTTCTGAATAACTTATTCCATGACATCATGCAATCTAAATTAATCGGCCTGGCATGTTTTTGCTGACCACAGCATAACAGAGTTGAGAGCACGATGCTATTTTCATTTCTTAAGGAAATTAAACCGACTTGATTTATAGACACATGAAACAGGAGTGGGGTTTAATTCTGAAACAGGACACATGTGCTTCCTGGAGGGTTTAAACTTTAGGTTACTATTTGCATTTTCTATACAAATATTCTCTATCACTTTCCAGTTTTAAACCTAAAAGGGAAATCTATTTCTTTAACAGAATAAGAATAACAGAATAAAAGTTGGAAGGGACCTTAGAGGTCTTCTATTCCACCCCCTTGCTCAGACAGAAAACCCTATACCATCTCAGACAAAAGGCTGTCCAGTTTCTTCTTTAAAACTTCTAGTTGGAGCACCCACAACTTCTGGAGGCAGGTTGTTCCACTGATTAATTGTTCTCACTGTCAGGAAGTTTCTCCTTAGTTCTAGGTTGCTTCTCTCCTTGATAAGTTTCCATCCGTTGTTTCTTGTCCTGCCTTCAGGTGCTTTGGAGAATAGCTTGACTCCCTCTTCTTTGGAGCAGCCCCTGAGATATTGGGAGACTGCTATCCTGTCCCCCCTCATCCTTCTCTTCATTAAACTAGACATACCCCATTCCAGCAACCGTTCCTTGTATGTTTTAGCCTCCAGTCCCCTGATCATCTTTGTTGCTCTTCTCTGTTTCAACCATAACTTTTCTTCAAGTCTTTGTCAAGTCCCCGTGATAACGTTGCAACTCCTCAAGGGAGTGGGGACCACAGGTAGAGAACAACAGACCTAGGTAATCAGGAAGAAGAGACCCAGGCAGGTCAAACAGTCAAGATGGTATCTCAAACCAAAGAAGGGATAGGAACGGAGAAGGCTTCTTTCAAAAAAAAAACCTTCTCATGTTCTCTGCAAAGTCAAGTTAAAGGAAGGTAGACATGCTTTGAGTCTTGCACGACTTTGAGGTAATCCAGACAGGAAACCATGAATACAGACACAACTCTTATTGTAAGATTGCAGTTGCATAATTTTGCAAGCCTTCAGATAGAATTCTGGGCATCTGTAAAGTGGATTGCGGACTCTAAAAGCCAGTGCAATTTTTTATTTTTTTAAGAAAAAAAAATAGTTTTGAATGAATCAGCGTTGCCCGGTTCTGTGACAACGTTCTCGGAATGAACTTTTAACATCTAAGCTAGCAAGACCTTGAGTTCCAAGTCCAACCTTAACCATGGAAGTCAGCTGGGTGAGTTTGGAACAGTCACCCTCTTTCAGGCCAACCAGGTTCTTGTTTAATACGACAATGTCTGGTGGATTGGTTAGTAACTGCCTGCTTGTCTAGATGTGGAAGTCCCACAGGCGTTCTTATTCTCCACAACCTTCTGTGAGTTCTCCCATCTAGATTTAGGAAGAAAGCACCGGGGGGGGGGGAAGTCTCAGAGGAGCAGAAGGCAAGAGAAGAAGAAAAAATGGATGGAAACTAAACAAGGAGAGAAGCAACCTAAAATTAAGGAGAAACTTCCTAACAGTGAGGACAATTAACCAGTGGAACAGCTTTGCCTTCAGAAGTCGTGGATGCTGGAGGTTTTTAAGAAGAGACTGGACAGCCACTTGTCTCAAATTGTATAGGGTCTCCTGCTTGAGCAGGGGGTTGGACTAGAAGATCTCTAGGGTTCCTTCCAGCTCTATTCTGGTTGATTGGATCTAGCCTGTATGCTGTACACCAGGGGTGTCAAAGTCAATTTCATTGAGGGCTGCATCAGCATTGTGGTTGCCCTCAGGGGGCCGGGTGGGTGTGGCCAGGGTGGGTGCGCTCTGCTGGGTGGGCATGGATGGAGTGGGTGTGGCCTACTGGGTGGGTGTGGCCAGCTCTACATCGTTCACGGCAAGGGGGCCTGTGGGGGCCTGGGCAGGAGTGGGACAGATCTGAGGGTCTCTGGCAGAAGGGGGTGGGACCGGGGCAAGCGCCAAGGCATGGTCCACTGGAGGAGCCTCATCGTTCAGGCCATGGGGGGGCCTGGATGGTGGTGTGGGCTGCCCGGAGCCCTGGGTAGCAGAGGTCAAATGCCCAGCATGGCCCTTGAGCACCCGTGGCACCAAGCCCAGCCTCGCTTCCTCAAGGCTGCTGCTCAAGGTTCTCCTGGTTCCTCGCTGTTTCTAGACAGCCTTGTGGAGCTAAGACTGAATGCATTTCAGCATAGATGGCCACCACAAAATTGTAGATTGGCTCCCGGCCGGCCTGGACCAGGGCCAAGGCAGAGGGGGCCATTCCCTCACTGTTTCCAGGATGGCTTCACAGGCCACATGAAACCACTTCGCGGGCTGCATCCGGCCCCTGTGCCTTGTGTTTGACATGTCTGCTGTACACATATTCCTGTATACACAATGCCAGCTATTTGGTGGGGCTGTCCAGTACCTGCTGTTAATGGCTGCATCTTACACCCTGCCACAGTCAAACATACCGTATATGCCAGCGTACAAGGCAACCCGGCGAATAAGACGACCCCTGTCTTTGGCGCCGAGTCGCATTCCTAGAACGTTGTCTTATATGCCCGAAACTACCAGTATTTCCGACGTACAAGGCGACTCGGCGTATAAGACGACCCCCGTCTTTGGCGCCGATTTTAACGCTTGTGGAAGTCGCCTTATACGCCGGCATATACAGTACACATATTGTGATGACCAATAAATACACACTACCCTGCTCAGGCCATCTTAACAGGCCATCGGGATTGACCCTGATTCTCTTGAGCGTTTTGGAATTGTTCTACAGCCCAGACAAGGAAGCTGAAGTGAAAATGGACAGAAGTTTCATCTCTTTCACTTCTCGTTTGATTGGGGAATCCCGATAATTGAGGTCCACATGTCTTAAAATTGTCCAGGAGAGGAAATATTGGTCTAACCATCTTTTTTCACGACTCTTGCCTGTCACTAAGATTTAGAAGACTCTTTCACAACCCTGCCAATTTTAAGATGGGGAATTCTGGCTGGGGGATTCTGAAAGCTGAAGGCCACACATCTAGAAGCTTGCCAGGATAAAGAATATAATGGATTGAGAACATAACTCTTCTCTCCTTCTCTTCTTCATCCCAACAACGACCTGGAACCATGTTTACAGCCTCTGGAAAAGACATCTGCTAGATAAAATGTTCAGCTTTCAAATGAAGTAGAAGAATGGCAATTTGGCAGGTTCCCCTATTTTAAAGTAACTGCTCTGAGATTTATTTATTTTTTTAGTCAGCTCTTTTGCAAACAGCAGATCAAGATCCAACGGATGGAGGCTGAAATAAGTTTGAGCAGGATGCGATTTAGCCTGCCCTTATTGCATCGACTGATAACCATTTGGCAGCCTAGTGTGACCTGAGTCCTTTTTGATAGATTGGGGCCAGAGGTTTTCCTGCAAGAATGTTAAGAAGAATATGCTGGGCATCTGTCAAACAAAATTGCTTTCAATTGGACTCCAGTCTTGAAGTCGGTCCTATAGGTGGGTACAGTCTTGCCCAGCATTTTGATCCTATTGTATCTGAGGTGCTCATGACTATTAGCTCAACCATCTGTATATTAGATCCATGTCCATCCTGGTTGTCTAAGGCTTCACACAAAGTGAGAGGTGCTAGTAGTATTCGTTTTTTTGAGATAAGAGTCCTTCCCTTAAAGTTGATGGTTCAGCCCTTCCTCCAAAAACATTCTTGGAGACATTTCATAACCCAAACTAGGTACCTTGATCAGTAGTAGCAACTGTGAGAGGGATCTCGGAGTCCTAGTGGACAGTCACTTAGATATGAGCCAGCCGTCTGCTGCAGCTGCCCAAAAAGCCAGCACAGTGCTGGGCTGCATTAACAGAGGGACAGAATCAAGATCACCTGAAGTGTTAATACCGCTTTACAAGGCCTTGGTAAGGCCACACTTGGAATCCTGCATCCAGTTTTGGTCACCACGATGTAAAAAAGATGTTGAGACTCTAGAAAGAGTGCCGAGAAGAGCAGCAAAGATGATCAGGGGACTGGAGGCTAAAACATACAAGGAACGTTTGCTGGAATTGGGGATGTCCAGTTTAATGAAGAGAAGGACAAGGGGGGACATGATAGGAGTCTTCCAATATCTCAGGGGCTGCCACAAAGAAGAGGGAGTCAAGCAGGACAAGAAGCAACGGCATGGAAGGCAGGACAAGCAACACATGGAAACTAACCAAGGAGAGAAGCAACCTAGAACTAAGGAGAAACTTCCTGACAGTTAGAACAATTAACCAGTGGAACAAACCTGCCTCCAGAAGCGGTGAATGCTCCAACACTGGGAGTTTTTAAGAAGAGACTGGACAGCCATTTGTCCGAAATGGGATAGGGTTTCCTGCCTGAGCAGGGGGTTGGACTAGATGACCTCCAAGGTTCCGTCCAACTTTATTATTATTATTATTATAAGAGGCAAAACTGGGTTAGGGGCTGGAGGGGAAGGGTATTTTAATTTTTATTTATTTTTTCCCATTTCTGAACCGCCCCTCTCCTTCAAAGGATGGGCACAGGGAATCCGCAGCATCGGCACTGCCTCAGTTACCAACCAGCCGCTAATCGTGGAGGCCGAAATTGGCCAGGAATCGAATCTGAGTCTTTCGACACTCCTCTTGAGATTAAAAAAAAAAAAATACCATCCTTCTGCATTTTGGGTCACGTCGGTTGAAACCCCTGAAAAACGGCTTTGCTGAACCGCACGCTGGCTTTTGCCTTCTCCCTTCGGCGAGCAAGGACGGTGTGTATGTGAAGGCTGAAACGGATTTCTGCTCCGTGTCCTAACCTGTACTAGCTGCCCTTCCTTTGAAAGCAGCCACTTCTGAATGCTGCCTTTCATTCAGCACACTTTACAAGTTTGCCAGTGTACCTTCACAATTTTATTTTATTTCCCCCCCCCCTTGCCTTGGCATGTCCCTGCCTGTTCGTTCAACTCCAGCTGCTTCATTTCACAATTTCCTGACTGATCTACACAGAAGTCTTTGTTGGTCCTCTCCTCCTCCTCCTCCTCCTCCTCCTCCTCCTCCTCGTCTTGAGAAGGAGGGGGGGCGGAGCTGCCTTTTTGAAACAGCCAATGGAAGGCCTCTGGAGCCCTTGGGCCCGCCTCTGTCTTTTCTTTCTTGCATCCAGCCTTAGGAGAGAGCTGACGGGCTGGTGAGCCGGAGCAGTGACCTCAGAGTTGCTTTCCAAGAAGGAAGCTAACGTATCCCTCTGCAATCCTTTTGGAAATGCATGCTTCCCGGTCTCTCTGGAAAAGAGCAGATGCTTGAGACAGATGTGGAAGAGCAAGCTCTGATCAAGAAGAGGAGAAGACCGTTGCCCCTGGAGCTGGTCACCCAGTGTTGGGTCTGCTCTTGTTAGGATGTCACCCCTGTTCAACTGGGTAGCAAAGGTAGGACCTTCTTGCGTGATGAGAGGAGATTGGGTTTTTGAAGACAAGAGAAATGCCACTGGAGGAGCACAGCTGGAGGGTCATAAATGCCTCCACTCGGGCGATAGCTTTCTTTGAAGTTGGAGAGCCCTTATGGTTAACAACCTCGGCTTTTAAAGACAGGGGTGCAAATTGACCCGGTGGCATGAAACCTTGTTTGAATGGGGTTTGATTTGAAGCTGGTCCTTCCTGCTGGTTTTCCAAAAGTAGCCTTTCATTGTTAGCGGCAGCTCTGGAGGATAAAATAATTCCTTGGAAAGAGGCGTGCAGAGCAAAAAACAAAAAAATGGTAAAGCTGTATGCGTTAAGTGCTGGTAAGATTTCGTAGCCTTTTCATTCATTTTATTTGAAGTCGGCGCCGGAGAGTCCTAAAGATTAGGGTGGTTTTGTGTGACGTTTTACCCACTCTCCAAAGCTTAATGCATTTCAACACAACTTTGAGTTTCCGCGTTAATCAACTTGAATTTTGACATCACCGAATTAAAACATATTTTTTTTCTCCCACTGTTCCTTCAGGGACACAAAATGACTGAAAAGCTGAGCCAGAATTTCAAAGATACACACACACACACACACACACACACACACACACACACGTTTGTCTCTAATTATACTAAAAGAAAAACATGGATTGTTTATCAAGGATCTGTGGGGTTGCAAATGTCAAGAATAACTCACTTCTGGATCTCTTATTCTGCGTGTAGATTGCTTGATTGCAAAAAAATATATATGATTCCGTGAAATAAGCGATGCTACTAAAACCATCTTTGCTATTGTCTATTTTTTGACGTTACCGCTGAGTCTTAATACAAAGGGTGTGTCTTGTACAAAAGCTAAACTGTCCATAATCCCTCCTGTTTGCTTTTATTTTTCCCTCAAATTTCAGTCCTAGCCAAAAGAGAAAGCCGTATATTCTCTGGCATTTACACCAGAATTTTTTTTTTAAAGTTTTGACTCGCCAAATGCCTGCCCCATTCAAAATTTGAGAAGACTCTTAAGGTACAACACTGCTAAATGAGTTTCTTATTGCTGACAAATAATGAACCTTTATGCCCAGTAGTCTACAGTTCAACAAATTCAAACTTTATAGATAGGTTTGTGATCCAGAATTGATCTACCGAGGTTTCTCTGCCTTTTCAAATTAATGGATACGCGCCCTTTCGATAGCCTTGGGGCAATTGAACTACGTTGACATGTTAGATCTCTCTAACATGAAGCACCATAGAATGTAGAATCCTAAACCTGGAAGGGACCTCGGAGGTCTTGTAGTCCAACCTCTGGTTCAAGCCAGGAGACCTTATCTTGTTCAGTCTACTTTTGAAAACCTCCAGCGATGGAGCACCCATACCTCCAGGAGGCCAACTCTTCCATTGATTAATCGTTCTTACTGTCAGGACATTTTTCCTTAAATTCTAGGTTGGATCTCTCCTTAACAAGCTTCCACCTATTATTTCTTCCCCTGCCCTTTGGTGCTTTGGAGTAGAAATTGCCAACAGTTGCCAGATTCAGCCCTTTCAGGGTATACAAAATAACAGAGTTGGAAGGGACCTTGGAGATCATCTAGTCCAACCCCCTGGTCAGGCAGGAAGCCCTATACCATTTGAGACAAATGGCTGTCCAGTCTCTTCTTAAAAACTTCCAGTGTTGGAGCATTCACCGCTTCTGGAGGCAGGTTGTTCCACTGGTTAATTGTTCTGACTGTCAGGAAGTTTCTCCTTAGTTCCAGGTTGCTTCTCTCCTTGATTAGTTTCCATCCGTTGCTTCTTGTCCTGCCTTCAGGTGCTTTGGAGAATAGCTTGACTCCCTCTTCTTTGGGGCAGCCCCTGAGAGATTGGAACACTGCTATCATGTCCCCCCTGGTCCTTCTCTTCGTTAAACTAGACAGACCCAATTCCAGCAACCGTTCTTTATAGGTTTTAGCCTCCAGTCCCCTGATCATCTTTGTCGCTCTTCTCTGCACTCTTTCTAGAGTCTCAACATCTTTTTTACATTGTGGTGACCAAAACTGGATGCAGCATTCCAAGTGTGGCCTTACCAAGGCCTTGTAAAGTGGCATTAACCCTTCACGTCACCTTGTCTCTGTCCACATAGTTTTGTCCCGTTACAACCTTGTGGGAAAAAAAGTATTTACTCATTTCCATCATTCTGCCTGTTTCACTGGTTGGCTTGTTTCCCTGTGGTTATTCTGGAAAGGCAAGCGCATATTTTTAATAGACAATCTTCAATTATTATTTTTTTTCCTCTTTGTCTTGCCACAAAAACCAATTTCGCCGTTTCCATCCTTCCACGTATTTTGGACCAAGCGAGAAGGGTATTTGGACTTAACAGACTTGCATTTCAGCCTTTGAGGATAAGAGCGTTGAAATGCAAACAGGTCAACCCACATATATAAATGCAGATAGTGTCCACCCTTGAGTTCAACGTTTCTGTGGCTAAGCAGAAGTGATTTTTGCCCCGTTTTACGACCTTTTGTGCTGAAATTGGAAAGCAAATCACTGCTGTTGTGAAGTTAGTGACACAGTTGTTAAGGGGATTGGGCTTCCCACTTTGTCAGAAGGTCGCAAAAGGGATCACGTGACTCCCCGGGACATTGCAACCGTCATAAATGTGAGTCAGTTGCCAAGGGTAACTGAATTTTGATCACGTGACCGTGGGGAGGCAGCTACGGTCGTAAGTGTGAAACACGTTCATAAGTCACTTTTTTTCTGTGCCGTTGTAACTCTGATCGGTCACTCAAACAAATGTTTGTAAGTTGAGGACTAGCTGTGTAGTTAGTTGTTATCCAAGTCGCGTTCACAACTTCTGGAGGAAAAGTTGTTCCACGGATTAATTGTTCCAACGGTTGGGAAATTTCTCCTTAGTTCTAGTATAAGAAGAGAGGATCTACCTTCTATCAAGCCAGACATCTAGTTCATTTTGTTTAAGACCGTTTTGGAATTTAGACGTAACGCTGAAAGTTTTGAGTCTATCTCATCTCCCTGTCCTAAACTGCCCCACATTTAGACTTTGCTGAAAGTCAAAGCACAACTAAAATGAAATTCAACGGTGAGAAAAGTAAGGTTCTACAGTTAGGCAAGAAAAACCAAATGTACAGGTATAGTATAGGGGGTACCTTGCTCAATAGTAGTAACTGTGAAGGGATCTCGGAGTCCTAGTGGACAATCACTTAAACAGGAGCCAGTCGTGTGCTGCAGCTGCCAAAAAAAGCCAACACAGGGCTAGGCTGCATTTACACAGGGATGGAATCAAGATGGCGTGAAGTGTTAATACCAATTTACAAGGCCTTGGTAAGGCCACACTTGGAATCCTGCATCCAATTTTGGTCACCACGATGTAAAAAAGATGTTGAGACTCTAGAAAGAGTACAGAGAAGAGCGACAAAGATGATTAGGGGACTGGAGGCTAAAACATATGGAATTGTGTATGTCTAGTTTAATGAAGAAAAGGATGAGGGAGGACATGATAGCTGTCTTCCAGTATCTCAGGGGCTGCCCCAAAGAAGAGGGAGTCAAGCTATTCTCCAAAGCACCTGAAGGCAGGAGAAGAAGCAACGGATGGAAACTAATCAAGGAGAGAAGCAACCTAGAACTAAGGAGAAACTTCGTGACAGTTAGAACAATTAACCAGTGGAACAACCTGCCTCCAGAAGTGGTGAATGCTCCAACACTGGAAGTTTCTAAGAAGAGACTGGATGGCCATTTGTCTGAAATAGTATAAGGTTTCATGTTTGAGAAGGGGGTTGGACTAGATGACCTGCAAGGTCCCTTCCAAACATCCCTTTCAAACATCTAGTTTAATAAAAAGAAGGACCAGGGGGGACATGATAGCCATGTTCCAATATCTCAGGAGCTGCCACAAAGAAGAGGGAGTCAAGCTATTCTCCAAAGCCCCAGAAGGCAGGACAAGAAGCAACGGGTGGAAACTAATCAAGGAGAGAAGCAACCTAGAATTAAAGAGAAATTTCTTGACAGTGAGAACAATTAACCAGTGGAACAGCCTGCCTCCAGAAGCGGTGAATGCGCCAACACTGGAAGTTTTTAAGAAGAGACTGGACAGCCATTTGTCCGAAATGGTATAGGGTTTCCTTCCTGAGCAGGGGGTTGGACTAGAAGACCTCCAAGGTCCCTTCCAAATTTATTATTATAAACCTCATAGCGTTACGTGCACATTGTATACAGTTGAACAGACTAATAGCGGCTAGCAAGATAAGAAAAACAGAATTATTTCTTCTAATGCTTCTGGCTTGTAACTAAAAGGAGAAGATGGACACCAAAATAACTCCACTTTGAAGTATCTATTCGATTGTCCTTAAACATTAGAGAATGAACTACTCAGAACAGGAAGATGAATTATTGAAATAGCTGCTTAATTAGATTTTTAAAAGGGAAGAAGCAACCATGATTGTAAAAAAGGATAGGAGAGGATAGCCATTACTCCAGCACATTATGTCCAGGGTAGGAGAATATTGCTCATGCAACGTAAATTTTGGGCTCCATTGTGGACGTAAGACGAGAACCGTTTGTAGATCCTATAGAGAGCTACCGATACAGGCACAAATTTATGAGTGGATCACGGCCTATTGCCTTCAACAAGGAAATGCTTTAAGTGCATCATGATCCTAATGCACGCTAAATATTATAGAGTCGTTTCCAGAGAATAGAAAAGAGGAATATTAATGCGTTGGCTGCCTTTGCTAATGCGTTTTAAAGAACTTTTAAGAGATAAGAAAAGCAGCAGCCATGTGGTAGGGGTAACCTTCACGTTGAGAACGTTAAAATGGAAAAATGAAATCATATTCTTGAAAATTAACTCCTCCCCTGAAGGCTGGTCAGCGACTGAAATAAAGTCAATCAATCAGAGCTGGAAGGGACCTTGGAGGTCTTCTAGTCCAGCCCCCCTGCTCAGGCAGGAGACTCTATATCATTTCAGACAAGTGGCTATCCAGTCTCTTCTTAAAAACCTCCAGGATGGAGCACCAACAACTTCTGAAGGGAAGCTATGCAATCAGCTGGAAGGGACCTTGGAGGTCTTCTAGTCCAGCCCCCTGCTCAGGCAGGAAACCTTATACCAGTGGTTCTTAACCTGTGGGTCGGGACCCCATTTGGGGTCAAATGACCATTTCACGGGGGTCGCCAAACAACGCAGTCCGCCATTTTTTTCCCCCTTTCCTTAGCTGTGCTACTCCCTTTTATTCTATTGGCTTTTGAACGCCAATAGAATAGACTCTCTTGAATAGAGTCTAATTCTATTGGCTTTCAAAAGCCAATAGGAATTGTCCAGGCTGTCTCTGCCCTGCTGAGCCCGCCAAAAGTCCCATTCTGCAAATGGTGCTGCACCAGTTGAGTAGTCCTCGACTTACGACCAGTTGGGGGTCGTGGCATTAAAAAGGTTGAGAACCACTGCCCTATACCATTTCAGACAAGTCTCTCCTTAAAAGCCTCTCGTGATGAAATCCTTCGAACTTTCCCCACCCACCCCCCTCTCTCTTAAGTAATTGTTTGTGTTGCAAGATTCTAGTCCTCTTGTTTTCTGGGGCTAAATTCGTCTTAACCATCTTGAGGCTGAGTAATCGAGGTCGAACAGAATACTTTTAAAACAGTATTTGTCGTTTACCCAGCGGTCACCTCTCGATTGTTTCCTAGAAATCATGGCGTTCCCATAACACGGGTGGTCTTCAACGTACAATGACCATTGGACCTAAAATTTGTGCTGTTAAGTGAGACGTGTGTTAAGTGAGCTTTGCCCCATTTTATGATTTGTCTTGCCACAGTTGTTAAGCTAATAACGTGGTTGTTACGTGAATCTGGCTTCCCCCATTGACGGGGTCGTAAAAGGGGATCACGTGATCCCGGCTTGCCTTGTGAGAAAGTCGCAAAACGTGATCATCACACTTTGATCCGGGACACTGCAACCGTCGTAAATATGAGTCAGTTGTCAAACGTCTGCATTTTGTTCTTGTGACCGTGGGGAGGCTGCAATGGCCGTAGGTGTGAAAAACAGTCGTTAAGTCCCTTTTTTCAGTGCTGTTGTAAATCCAGTCCCTAAACAAAGTGTTGTAAGTTGAGGACCAGCTGTAAATGATTCAAACCCCACTAGATTTGGCTTTGGAAAATCTATTGCATCTGCTGGTTTTTGCTTCAACATAAGAGGAATATTTCAGCATAGGAAGATGGCGTTCCCCAACTGTGCAGTTGTAGCTCCCTTGCGCTTTTTGAGGTTTGCTGCACAACACGTCTACAAAAAAAAAAAAAGAAGAAGAAGGCCTGTGTTGTACAACTGCCAACAGATTGACTTTTCTGAACTTCTGAGGGGTGTTCCCTCCGGACGTGAACACTGGACCCTGTCTAATGAAATGAAATTCAATGCAAAGTTTTCTTTTGGAAGAAAAACCAAAAGTAGAAACATAAATTGGGTGAAACCGGGCTTAATAGCGGCAACTGTGAGAGGGATCTTGGGGTCTTAGTGGACGATCCATTAAATGTGAGCCGACAGTGTGCGGCGGCAGCCCAAAAAAAAGCCAACGCAATCTTAAGTTGCATTAACAGAGAGATTCAATCAAGATCACGTGAGGTACTAATACCACTCTACCAAGCCTTAGTAAGACCACGCCTGGAATACTGCAACTGGTTTTGGTCACCACACTATAAAAAAGAGGTTGAGACTCTAGAAAGAGTGCAGAGAAGAGCAACCAAGATGATCAGGGGACCGGAGGCTAAAACATATGAAGGACGGATGCAGGAATTGGGTATGTCTAGTCTAGTGAAGAGAAAGATGGGGGGAGTCATGATAGCAGCCTTCCAGTATTTGAGGGGCTTTCATAGAGAGGAGGAGGGGGTCAACCTATTCTCCAAAGCATCTGAAGGCCAGACAAGGAATAAGGGATGGAAGCTGTTCAAGGAGAGATTCAACCTAGAAATAAGGAGAAATTTTCTGACCGTGAGAACAATCAACCAATGGAACTGAAGTTGCCTTCAGAAGTTGTGGGGGCTTCATCACTGGAAGCTTTCAAGAAGAGACTGAACTGCCATCTGTCAGAAATGGTGTAGGGTCTCCTGCTTGGGCAGGCGGGTTGGACTAGATGACCTACATGGTCCCATTCTATTCTATTCTATTCTATTCTATATTCCAATATCTATTTTACTCTACTCTACTCTACTCTACACTATTCTATCTTATTCTATATTCTCTTTTACTCTATTCTATTCTATTCATTATTCTACCTTACTCTATATTTTATTCTATATTCTATTCTATTATTATTCTATTCTACTCTACTCTATCTTATTCTATATTCTATTCTGTTCTGTTCTATTCTATATTCCAATATCTATTCTATTCTACTCTACTCTACTCTACTCTACTCTACTCTATTCTATCTTATTCTATATTCTCTTCACTCTACTCTATTCTATTCTATTCATTATTCTATTCTATTCATTATTCTATTTACTCTACTCTATTTTATTCTATATTCTATTCTATTCTATTCTATTCTATATTCCAATATCTATTCTATTCTATTCTACTCTACTCTACTCTACTCTATCTTATCCTATATTCTCTTCTACTCTACTCTATTCTATTCAATTCATTATTCTATTCTATTCCATTCTACTATTCATTATTGTATTCTACTCTACTCTGTCTTATTCTATATTCTATTCTGTTCTGTTCTATTCTATTCTATTCTATTCTATTCTATCTTATTCTATATTCTATTCTACTCTACTCTCTACTGTACCTTACACTCTACTCTACTCTACTCTGCTCTACTCTGTTAAGGTTGCAAAAGAAAAGCAAATCTAATTGCTCAGATCTTTGAGCCTGCACGGTCAAGGACCAGGGTCACCTGACTCATTGTAATTGTATTGGCTCAAGTGAGGTTGCTTTATTATATCTTGTTGCCCTACAATTGTCTTTTGTTACTCTGTTCAGCTAGTTCTAATCCTGGGCACTCCAGTTGAATGACAGCCTAATCATCTCTTCCATTGAGGGAACTCTCAGTGCAGCTCCTCAGATCCTATTTTGTAGTTAATTGTGTGGATAGAACTGTTTGTGCTTTGAATCTGCATTGTTTTGATAAGGCTTCTACTTTCACCCACTTTCCTGTTTATAGACGCAAAATGGGAGTCCTGAGAGAAATAGTTTGTATTACCTACACGGCTGCAGAATTGCAACAGCAGTTTCTCCCAAAGTTCACATCAACTATTGCCCAAATTATATTTATGGAGTTCCCAATAAACCTACGTCCCTTTCAGAGGAAGGGACAGATAAATCATTCTTTACTTGCTGATTCATTTTGATGGGAAAGGCTGAGGGAAGGGTATTTAAAATTTTGAAGAGGGGGATGTGAAAAAGTTCTTAGAGCAGTGGTTCTCAACCTTTTTAATGCCGTGACCCCCAACCGGTCGTAAGTCGAGGTCTACCCAACCGGTCGTAAGTCGAGGACTTTCCCTGCCCGGGAACGGCGTGCATGTGTGGTGCCGCCCCCTGTGCCAGCCGAGGCATAGCTGGCAAGCGGCAGAGATGGAGCAGGCCGACCACCGGCTGGGCCACCAGCTGGCCCAGCCCAAGGGAGGTAAGGCACCCGCCGGGCCCCATGCGTGCCAGCAACCCTCCCTGCGCCCGCCGGCCTCCCACCTCCCACCCCTGGCCCTCTTTTACTTACATTTTTAGTAGTTGTTCAGCAGGGAGGGGTGAAAGCTTCCAGACAGCTCGCCTTCACTGCAGACAACTTGCAGCACCGTTTGCAGACTGGGACTTTTGGCGGGCTCAGCAGGGCAGAGACAGCCTGGACAATTCCTATTGGCTTTTGAAAGCCAAGAGAATTAGACTCTATTCAAGAGAGTCTATTCTATTGGCTTTCAAAAGCCAATAGAATAAAAGGGAGTAGCACAGCTAAGGAAAAGGGGGGGAAAATGGCGGCCTGCGTTGTTTGGCGACCCCTGTGAAATGGTTGTTCGACTCCAAATGGGGTCCCGACCCACAGGTTGAGAACCGCTGTCTTAGAGTGATGTGGAAGCATAGGTCATGGGGAATTATCAAATAAGATGAACATTGTTTTCTCTCCCATCCAAAGGTTTACGGATTTTTGCAAAACACAGACATGACAGAAGAAGCCAATAGATTTGCATTGTCGCCCCGATCAAATCCTTCTTAAAGTCTATTGCAGGGGTGTCAAACTCAACTTCACTGAGGGCCGCATCAGCATTGCGGTTGCCCTTGGGGGGCCAAGTGGGTGCGGCCTACTGGGTGGGCGTGGATGGAGTGGGTGTGGCCTACTGGATGGGCGTGGCCAGCTCTACATCATTCGCGCCAAGGGTGCCTGTGGGGGCCTGGGCAAGAGTGGGACAGATCTGAGGGTCTCTGGCAGAAGGGGGTGGGACCAGGGCAAGTGCCAAGATGGCCACCACAAAATTGTACATTGGCTCCCGGCCGGCCTGGGCCAGGGTCAAGGCAGCGGAGGCCGTTCCCTCACTGTTTCCAGGAAGGCTTCGTGGGCCACATGAAACTACTTCGCGGGCCGCATCCGGCCCCCCGGGCCTTGTGTTTGACATGTCTGGTCTATAGTATACACCCTGTTCTATTATGCATCTCTCAGTAAAACAAAGCTGTCAGAATATGTTGAAAATTAATTAATTTACAATATTATCCCCAGGGTATTTCCAGAAAGAATAATATTTCCTGCCTTCTTACTTCCTATTTTAAAATAATCCATCACATTTGATTATGAACAAATGAACCCGTGATTGTATTAAATTCTGCTATGTGTGTATTAGGAGGAATGATGACGTGAGAGATTAATTGAAGACTGTTGGAGAAATAATTAAAAGCTGAACATTATTGTAAAGAAAGTTAGTTTAGACTACAGACAGATAGATAGATAGATAGATAGATAGATAGATAGATAGATAGATAGATAGATAGAGACATAGAGACAAAGAAGATAGATAGACAGACAGAAGATGATACATGACGATGGATGGATGGACGGACGGACGGACAGATAGCTAGATGATAGTTGCTTTCCATGTCATGGGTGGCTATATAAATTTGATAGATAGAAGACAGACAGACAGACGGTAGATAGACAGACAGACAGACAGACAGACAAATGGTAGATAATGATAGATAGCTAGATAGATAGATAGATAGACAGACAGACAGATGATAGATAGATGTGATTAGATAGAATTAGATTAGATAAATAGACAGACAGATATAGATAGATATATGTTAGAAGATAGATAGACAGTGATGATTAGAGTGAATAGATAAATGGCTAGATAGATAGATAGATAGATAGATAGATAGATATGATTAGATAGAATTAGATTAGATAAATAGACAGATATAAATAGATATATGTTAGAAGATAGATAGACAGTGATGATTAGATTGAATAGATAGATAGATAGATAGATAGATAGATAGATAGATAGATAGACAGACAGACAGACAGACAGACAGACAGACATGAATGATAGGTAGACAGAGAAATGATACATAATGATAGATGATGATAGATGATATATATAGAAAAACTGTTCCTAAATATTTGTCAAACAAGCAAATGCAGACATTTTTGTAACCTCTACAGAGGTCCATCATTTGAAAGCCTTTTGAGAGAATACTTCTACTTTTTAAAAAGTACTTTCAAAAAATTGAACTGCTCAAAGTTCAACTACACGTTGGCTAATTGAACCGCAAACTGTATTCTGAAAATGAGGTAATTCTTCCTGTTTCGTTGTTAGGTCATTGTTCTTTCCTCTGACTAATTCTACAGAAATATGTCTGTTCTCCATTAAATGTCCTTATTAGGTTTCTGTCTCAAATATTATTATTTGCTTCTCCTTCCCCCCCCCCCCAAAGTTGATAAAGATGCAGGCAAAGATCAGATTTTTTCCCCTCCAGAAAAAGTTATTTTGCTAGCTTCTTCTCTTTTTAGTCCTTGACATACAACCACAGCTGAGCTCAAAATTTCCATTGCTAAGCAAGACAGCTGTTAAGTGAAGTTGGCTCCATTTTACAACTGACTCATATTTATGACGGTTGCAATGTCCTGGGGCCATGTTAGAATAGAATAGAATAGAATAGAATAGAATAGAATAGAATAGAATAGAATAGAATAGAATAGAATAGAATAGAATAGAAATTGATTGATCGAGGAATAGAATAGAGTAGAGTAAAATAGAATAGAAGAAATTGGTTGAAGAATTAGAATAGAATAGAATAGAATAGGAGAAATTGATTGAAAAATATAGAATAGAGTAGAATAGAACAGAATAGAATAGAATAGAATAGGAGAAATTGATTGATTGAAGAATAGAATAGAATAGAATAGAATAGAATAGAATAGGAGAAATTGATTGATTGAAGAATAGAATAGAATAGAATAGAATAGAACAGAACAGAATAGAATAGAATAGAATAGAATAGAATAGAATAGAATAGAATAGAATAGAATAGAATAGGAGAAATTGATTGATTGAAGAATAGAATAGAATAGAATAGAACAGAACAGAACAGAACAGAACAGAACAGAACAGAATAGAATAGAATAGAATAGAATAGAATAGAATAGAGCTGGAAGTTGGAAGGGACCTTGGAGGTCTTCTAGTCCAGCCTCCCGCTTAAGCAGGAGAACCTACACAGTCTCAGACAGGTGAGTGGCCCTCGGATAAGCCAAGTCCTCACTTAATAACCGTGTTGCTAACTGAAAAGCTGCAGGGATTTCACTTAAGAACTGTGGCAAGAAAGATCGTAACATGGAGGAAAATTCCCTTAACAACCCTCCTTCTTAGCAACAGAAACTTTGAGCTCGGCTGTGGTCATAAATTGAGGAACTTTTCCAAGAGACAAAAGTCAATTTGGACACTCTCCCCTTCTCGCTTTCTGCCAGCGTTTTTGTTCCTCTTTTCCTCCTCTTTTACAAGAAATATATATATATATTATGTCGATTTTATAATATGCGTATCTATCTACCTTGCAGGTGCCTGAGATTATAAGCACCATCCGACAAGCCGGGAAGATCGCACGCCAGGAAGAGCTTCAGAACCAACTTTCCGATGTCCAGGATCATTTTAGCAAGAAGTTTGAGGTGCTGTTTTGCGGCCGGGTGACCGTAGCCCACAAAAACGCGCCTCCAGCCCTGATAGACGAGTGCATCGAGAAATTTAACGATGTGAGTTATACCCAAAAACTGGACGCGCCTCATCAAAACGACACCGCCGATCACTCCTCGAGTGGATTTTTCATAAGTGACAAATTCCGCTCGGTTTTGCAGCCTCTGGTGAGCGAGGAACAGGGCGCTCAGCCTATGAGGAAATCTTACTCTCAGCCTGGACTCCGTTCTTTTGCTTTTAAAAGGGACTTGCAGACCTGGAGCCGGAAGAGTAACAGCCTGGCCAGATCCTTGGATGATGACGAGGTCCTAACGCTGAACTTAAAAAGTCAATTCATCCAGGGGCAAAACGTACAGCCGACGGATATCGCCGGGAACCGGATTATGTTGTTCATGGTAAAAAGCCTGGTTTTGTTTGCTTGGCCTTCCTGATCCTCCGTTGTGTTGCTAATCGTTGAAGTACTGCAGTTACTTGGCAATGAAGGAATTTTGGTTTCGGTTTAGAATCAAATCGGCCCACCTCTTGGGATCCTTGAAGCCAAATTCAGCTCACCATCAGCTGGGATGGTGGCCTCTAACTTTAGGCTAGGCTAGGCTAGGCTAGGATAGGATGGAATGGAATGGAATAAATATTGGAAAATAGAATAGAGATTGGATTGGAATAGAATAGAATAGAATAGAATAGAATAGAATAGAATAGAATAGAATAGAATAGAATAGAATAGAATAATGGAATGGAATGGAATGGAATGGAATGGAATAGAATAGATATTGGAAAATAGAATAGAATAAATGGAATGGATTAGAATAGAATAGAATAGAATAGAATAGAATAGAATAGAATAGAATAATGGAATGGAATGGAATGGAATAGAATAGAATGGAATGGAATACATATTGGAAAATAGAATAGAAGAGATATTGGAATAGAATGGAATGGAATAGATATTGGAAAATAGAATAGAATAAATGGAATGGAATGGAATAGAATAGAATAGAATAGAAAATAGAATAGAATAGAATAGAAAATAGAATAGGATAGAATAGAATAGAATAGAATAGAATAGAATAGAATAGAATAGAATAGAATAGAAAATAGAATAGGATAGAATAGAATAGAATAGAAAATAGAATAGAATAGAATAGAATAGAAAATAGAATAGAATAGAATAGAATAGAAAATAGAAATTTTTCTCGGGACATTTTTTCCCAGCCTAAGCTAAGTGACTGTTTCTGAGGTAAATTATTAGCTGATTCACCTACTGCCCTCTCTTCCATTGATTTCCTAGGACAAGGGCCCTCTCTAGCAGATGAAATGTGGGTGATGCTCACCTTAAGTATGAAGCTTCTTTCAAGGCGGCTGGGTAACCCCACGGCTTCCTGGAATGGGTGTAGCATTTCTTTTAGTTTAAGGAAATGGGTTATGGTGTAATAAAAAAAAAAGCGTCTGACCTTACACTTCCTTCTTTATTGAGCAACTGGCAACTGTCCCTACTTATGAGGAATTAAGCTTAGGTCAAATAAGGAGGCCCTGATTTTAGAAGATTAGATTAGAATAGATTAGAGCAGGGGTTGGTAACCTTAAACACTCAAAGAGCCCCTTGGACCCATTTCCCAGAGAAAAGAAAATACTGGGAGCCGCAAAACTTGCGCACGCGCATGCACACACAAGGAGGGGGGATCTTGATTGAAGAATTTAATTAAAAAGAAATAGAGGCTGCTATGCATGAGCGCTCTCTCTCTCCCTCTCTTTGTCTCTCTCCCTCTCTGTCTCTCCTCCCCCCCCAATCCCTCTCCCCGATCTTCTGCTCACCTGGCAAGATGGTTTCAGGTGGTTCTTGGACAAGCTGACAAACATTCTTATTGGGCTGGCTCTCTCCTGCCCTTGGTGTGCCAGTCCTCTTCCCCCACTCAGTTTGTGTGTGTGTGTGTGAGTGTGAGAAAGAGAGAGGGGGGGCTGCTGCTTCCTGGTTCCTGGTTCGACGCAGCAAAGGCAGGAGCCCTGCCCAATAAGCTTGTCAGCTTGTCTGAAAACAGCGTGAGACCACTCTATTTTACACACAGGGAGAGAGAGAGAGAGAGAGAGAGAGAGAGAGAGAGAGAGAGAGATAGAAGGGAAGCGCAAGTGCCTCTCTCTCTCTCTCTGCAAATGGCGGAGGAGGCTGGGAGCCGCAGGAGAAGGCTCAAAGAGCCACATGCGGTTCCGGAGCTGCGGGTTGCTGACCTATGCCCTATACCATTTCAGACAAATGGCTGTCCAGTTTCTTCTTAAAAACTTCCAGTGTTGGAGCATTCACCGCTTCTGGAGGCAGGCTGTTCCACTGGTTAATTGTTCTCTCTGTCAGGAAGTTTCTCCTTAGTTCGAGGTTGCTTCTCTCCTTGATTAGTTTCCATCCGTTGCTTCTTGTCCTGCCTTCAGGCGCTTTGGAGAATGGCTTGACTCCCTCTTCTTTGGGGCAACCCCTGAGATATTGGAAGGCTGCTATCACGTCACCCCTATTAAACTAGACATACCTAATTCCAGAAAGTTGTTATGAAATGGTTATAGTTTATGATGGTACTCCTACACACAAACCCCCAAGTTGCTTTCTGTTGCTTTGTACCAACCTCTTCTAAGAGTCCATGATGGAAATATGTTGGATAACTAGGATGGAAGAGGACTTTGAGATAGGATCCTATCAAATAAGGCATGCCCCCCAAAAAGGTCCTTATAATCTTGCAATTCACCCAAACCTTTTCATTCCATTATACCATCTCAGTTGCCAAAGCTGTGTTTTAAATTTGGGGAGCTTATCAATGTTGATGCTTTTGTGGTTACCATTTTGTGCGGTATGCTGTGCTTCCATTGTTCTGATTTGTGATGGAACCCATTAAGGAAATGTTACCATATTAAATAAGTAAAACACCAACAGAAGAGAATGTTTATAGCTCAGGGTTGAACTATGGGGTCCTTGGTGCTCTCCGAGCTTCATGGTTTTTTGGGTGGCATTGACGATGTTACCTAGTTTGGCCATGAAACGTCTGCAAGAAAACCACCAAGCTCAGAGAACACTCTACAATAGAAAAAGCAAAGCAAAACCACTTACCAGTTCCATCACATACACACGAAGTATTAATACCACTCTACAATGCCTTGGTAAGGCCACACTTGGAATCCTGCATCCAGTTTTGGTCATCACGATGTGAAAAAGATGTTGAGACTCTAGAAAGAGTACAGAGAAGAGCAACAAAGAGGATTAGGGGACTGGAGGCTAAAACATATAAGGAAAGGCTGCTAGAATTGGGTCTGTCCAGTTTAATGAAGAGAAGGACGAGGGGTGACATGATTGCAGTGTTCCAATATCTCAGGGGCTGCCATAAAGAAGAGCGAATCAAGCTATTCTCCAAAGCACCTGAAGGCAGGACAAGAAGCAACAGATGGAAACTAACCAAGGAGAGAAGCAACCTAGAACTGAGGAAAAACTTCCTGACAGCTAGAACAATTAACCAGTGGAATTACCTGCCTCCAGAAGTGGTGAATGCTCCAACACTGGAAGTTTTTAAGAAGAGACTGGACAGCCATTTGCCTGAAATGGTATAGGGTTTCCTGCCTGAGCAGGGGGTTGGACTAGATGACCTCCAAGGTCCCTTCCAACTTTATTATTATTGTTGTTATTGTTATTATTGTTGTTGTTGTTGTTATTGTTAGTGGTGGTGGTGGTGGTAGTAGTAGTAGTAGTAGTAGTAATAGTAGTAGTAGTAGTAGTAGCAGTAGTAGTAAGCTGTTTGCCTGGGAGAGCAGTCCCAGCATAATGGGCTTTTCAGAGTTTTGCCAGAACTCCGCTCACCGTGCAATTGGCGGCGAGCTTTAACACACCTAACACCGACAAAGAGTTTCCAAGTAAAATTAAGCAGCAGCGAGTGAAACCGGCCCACTAAAAATGCTTTCAACGGATTATGAGGTAACGTCTCACGGTCTGCTTGCTTCAGACCCGTGACATGTACGGTAGCCTGGCAACACGTGGCTCAAACAGTTGCTGTCTCAAAATTGCAGCCTTGAATATATGATCTGTACGGTCATGTATTTCCAACAGGTGTCTGTTTATTTCATTCACTTTACAAGCCCTTTAAAGCAGTTTGTATAAAAGCTAAAAAGGATCCCCTCGGTGTCGTTGCCTTGCCCCAAAGCGAGATGTATGTAAATCAGACTTCTAGCTTGGAAATCCTTCAAACTATTTAAGATTAAGTTTGCTCCGGGAAACCGTGTAAAGAGAAGAAGAAAAAATTGTGGAGGCTGTACTTCTGGGAAATAACTCCATTACAGTTTAGCTTCTTGTGGATCTTGTCATTTCCTTTTACAGCGCATCTGACATCTGGGTGTGTGAATGCTCCCACTTACTGTGGACTAGGGGCCATCAAACATGGAAAGATGTCCAATGCTTCCTTCTTCTTTGAAGTCGATAAAGAATAATTGCCTATGAACTTTATTTATTTGTACCCCATCTTTGTTATTATTGTCACAAATAATATTGGAGGCAGCAAACAGGTCCAACACACCTTCCCTCACAACAACCCTGTGTGGTGGGTTGGGCTGAAAGGCCAACCTAAGGAGCGACTAGAACTCACTGTCTCCTGGTGATTGGCCCATAGTCACCCAGCTGGTGTTCATGCCTAAAGCAGGACTAGAACTCACTGTCTCCTGGTGATTGGCCCAAAGTCATCTAGTGGAGATCATCTAGTCCAACCCCCTGCTCAGGCAGGAAAACCTATACCATTTCAGACAAATGGCTGTCCAGTCTCTTCTTAAAAACTTCCAGTGTTGGAGCATTCACCGCTTCTGGAGGCAGGTTGTTCCACTGATTAATTGTTCTAACTGTCAGGAAGTTTCTCCTTAGTTCTAGGTTGCTTCTCTCCTTGATGAGTTTCCATCCGTGGCTTCTTGTCCTGCCTTCTGGGGCTTTGGAGAATAGCTTGACTCCCTCTTCTTTGGGGCAGCCCCTGAGATATTGGAAGATTGCTATCATGTCCCCCCTCATCCTTCTCTTCATTAAACTAGATGTTTGGAAGGGACCTTGGAGGTCATATAGTCCTTCTCAGACATGAAACCCTATACTATTTCAGACAAATGGCTATCCAGTCTCTTCTGAAAGACTTCCAGTGTTGGAGCATTCACAGGTTCTGGAGGCAGGTTGTTCCACTGATCAATTGTTCTCACTGTCAGGAAGTTTTTCCTTAGTTCTAGGTTGCTTCTCTCCTTGATTAGTTTTCACCTGTTGCTTCTTGTCCTGCCTTCAGGAGCTTTGGAGAATAGCTTGACTCCCTCTTCTTTGGGGCAGCCCCTGAAATACTGGAAGACTGCTATCATGTCCCCTCTGGTCCTTCTTTTTATTAAACTAGACAGACCCAATTCCATCAACCTTTCCTTATATGCTTTAGCCTCCAGTCCCCTGATCATCTTTGTTGCTCTTCTCTGCCCTCTTTCTAGAGTCTCAACATTTTTTGTACATCGTGGTGATCAAAACTGGATGCAGTATTCCAAGTGTGGCCTTACCAAGCAATTGATGTGGGCCGGATGGGGACACCCTGGATGTGACCCATAGGCTATCAAATACGCAGGTTTGATCTATTTCAAGCCCAAAATATGAGAGAGCAGGAAAAAATCTAAGAACAACCATATCGTCAGAATGGGCAGGCAAATAGTTGAGTTCTGTTGTACAAAGAAGAGCCGTTTAGCATAAACCACAATGACGTGAGAATGATGGAACGCATATTGCCATGTCACAACACCAGCCGTCTTCTTTGCGTACTTAATGGGCAAACGCAGCAAGGGCAGAATTTGCAAGCCTCACTGTATCATTTCCAAACACGGTGGTCACGGGACATTTGTTTTGCCGGCTTAATCGATGTTTTGACGTCAGCAAATTCGTGGTTCAATAAATAGCATTTATGCAACTTATTATCATATTTGGTGGTCTTGTAGAAATATAAAGGCTTTTTGGATTAAGATTTGGTGGAATATTCAAAAAAAATTTAATAGAAGGATAAAATTTACACCACAATTATTTTTGTTAGGTATTATGGAAGATTGTGATAGTAAAGAGATTATTTTAATGTTGAATTTTATTACGGCAGCAAGGTTATTGATTGGGCAATACTGGAGAAAAGACTCTTTGCCTACCTTAGAGGAATGGTTTTTTAAAGTTTCTTATTTATCAGAAATGGCAAAAATATCGGCTTATCTGAAAGACCATTCACAAGAGAGATACAATTTTGTATGGAAAAGATGGGTAAATTTTGTTCAGAACAAATATGGGATTAGAAAGTATTATTTAGCTTTTGAATAACTTATTGTATAAAGTTGTTATGTTTAGATTTGTTGATTTTATTGTAATGGAGTTAAAGGGGTTCTAAAATTTTTTAGGATTTACGTATAATTGATTGATGTTTACTTAATTTTTTATGGTTTTTTTGTTGTTTTTAGCTCTGTATTCAGCTCTGGGAAGGGGGGGAGGGTTAATGGGAGGGGGGAGGGAAAGAGGTGGGGAGGGATTTTATTGTAAAATGTTTATAAAAATTTCAATTAAAAAAAATAAAATAAAAATAAATAAATAGCATTTACATCCTTATCAAATGCCCTTAAATAGCATTTACATCCTCCTCCCTTGCATCCTGCGTACGCAGAGCGTTCCAGGTATCCTGACTCAAAATGCTGATTGCAAAAAAATGGGGATCGTATTTTGGCTGCATAAGAAAAGCTTATTAACATTGTGTTTGTTTGTTTTTTTATTATTTTTCAGATTGGGCAGTCCGAAGTTTACATCATTAGTCCTGAGACCAAAAAAGTAGTCATTGAGAAAAGCTTTAAAGAAATTTCCTTTTGCTCCCAGGTATAGACTTTTTTCTTTCTTTCTTTCTTTCTTTCTTTCTTTCTTTCTTTCTTTCTTTCTTTCTTTCTTTCTCTCTCTCTCTCTTTCTTTCTTTTTTCATTCTCTTGTCTCTGATTGATTTCTCTGTCGTTTTTTTCACACATTACCCTCGTCATCATCATTACTGGTTTTTTTGTTTCGTTGTGAAACAAAGTCCCATTGGTGTTTTGGCTGTTTAATTAAATGACCTCTCGATTACAGTTTTATACAGATAGTCCCTGACTTGTCACAGTTCATTTAGCGACCGTTCCAAATTACGACGGCGCTGAAGAAAAGGGATTTACAACCATTTTTTCATACGTACAACTGGTTCATTTTTACGACGGATTGCAGCGTCCCCTGGGGGATCATGAAGCTGGGGTTTCCCCCCCCCCAGATTGTCCAAAGAATAGATGCAAATCATGCAATTCCGTGGGAATCCCCTCATTCTGAATGGGCCGGATGCCAATAATGAACGTACTTATAAAAGAAACTTCAAAATACGTTAGTCTAAATCCCAGAACGGTTATTCCTAAAGGAAATCTGTCATAAATTAGAAAGAGCTTCTTTGAGACCGTTTTCTTTTGTCTGAGAATATTTCTGAGTCAGCCCTGAGTCTCTTTGCCCTCAAGGTCAAATTCTTTTTTCATTTTTTTTCAGGCCAGCTGGAAATAAAATCTTAATTTTCCTACTCCCAGTTTACTTAATGGTTAGCTCGTAGCTCAGGCGCTGGAGGAGAATATTTACACCCCACATCTTAAAATCTGTCGATAAAGCAAGGCAGATGCTACAACCTGCCTCTTGATTTGGAGGCTCGCCATAAGATTTGTAGACAATGTTCTCTTATCTTAAGGCGTCGCAGTTGAAAAATTATCGGTTATTTCCTTTTTTTTTTTTCCTGTTCAGAACCGTTCTTCACACTTACGGACGTTGCAGCGTCCCCAGGGTCATGTGATCAAAATTTGGACACTTGGCAACTGACTCGTATTCATGACGGTTGTGGTGTCCCGGGGTCACGTGATCCCCTTTTGCGACCTTCTCACAAGCAATGTCAGTGGGGAAAGCCAGCTTCACTTAATGACTGTGTTCCTAACTTAACGTCTGATGCACTTAAGAAGCGTGGCAAGCAAGGTCGTAAAATGGGGCAAAACTCACTCTTGCTTAGCATATGGAATTTTGGGGCTCAGCTGGGGTCGTAAAGCGAGGACTCTGTGTATTGTTGACTGCGAACCGTGCTATTGATACCTGCTCCTTCACAAACGTTTGATGCAACGATTTTTGTCTTTGCAGGGGATTAGGCACGTGGATCACTTTGGATTTATCTGCAGGGAGCCTTCCAAACACGGAGGCTTCCATTTTGTGTGTTATGTGTTCCAGTGTGCAGAGGAAGCCCTGGTAAGAATTACTGGCAACAAGATTGTATTATTTGAAATGCTTTGAAGGGTTTGCAATCCACCCGCTCATCCGGCACAAAATTAGGGATCGTAGACCAGCCTGGGGGCTAGAAGACTTTGCAAAAAAACGCTTAAGATGAGTCTCTGTAAGTCCTCTTCCTGAATTTATTGGTTTAAAGGAGCAGCAGCAGCTCCCAGTGGTGAAAGCTGACTGTGATTTGATTATTTTTAATCTCTAAATTATTATTGTAGCACAAGAGCTCGTGGCTGTGCAGAGTGCCAATGCTAAATTTGCAGCAAAGTGGCTGTTTATTGAATACTTTTTTTTTTTTTTTTGCATACATCCAGACTAGGCTGTGTTTCTCTGGGCCACTTAATGCGTGTATATGTGGGTATATGTATAATTTATTTTATTTTATGCAGTGTATATTGGAGGTGGTTAAATAAGAAATCTCATTGTAATGTATGCTGATTAATGTAAATTTAAATTGTCAATAAAGTTATTCTATTCTACTCTACTCCACTCCACTCTACTTCACTCCACTCCACTCCACCTCACTCCACTCCACTCCATTCCATTCCTACTTTATTCTATTCTATTTCTACTCTACTCTATTCTACATTCCATTATTCTATTCTATTCTATTCTATTCTACTCTACTCTACTCTACTCTACTCTACTCTACTCTACTCTACTCCACTCCACAATATTCTATTCTGTTCTGTTCTGTTCTATTCTATTCTATATTCTATTCTATTTTATTCCATTCCATTCTATTCTATTCTATTCTACATCAGGGTTTCAGGACAACGATCTAGAAATTTATACCTGAAATTTCACTTCCTTGGGTTTGGATGCTACAATTAAGGAAGAACTTTTAAAGAAGTCATTGATCAGATTAGGAACTCTATAAAGTCCAATTTAAATCCAATGTGTAATGCCAATTTTTCTACAAGGCTTTCTTTTTCTTCCCACCTAACAGGACAAATTTGCGGTCCCGATGTTGTAAAACATGTGTACTCCTTAACCTATGAATGCTGCTCTTTTACAGTTCAGGGGCTGTTGATGTGATTGAATTTATTTTTATGGACTGTACTTTATTGTCGTAGTCTCCCGCTTTATAAATTGCTTAAAGCGCAAAAAAGGACAATATGTGCTTAAATAATGGTGATGGCCTTGCTCTCTCTCTCTCTCTCTCTCTCTCTCTCTCTCTCTCTCTCTCTCTCTCTCTCTTTCTCAAACTTGGTTCTTGTCATCGCAGGAGTAGAATCACAACTTTGGAAAGTCCACAACTTTGATTTTTTTTCTCCCCTCCCCTCACTTAGGTGGATGAGATCATGATGACCTTGAAGCAAGCTTTCAGCGTGGCAGCCATCCAGCAAAATTTCAAAGCTCAGCTTCAATTCTGCGACGAGTGTCCGATGCAAATTCTTCATAAGCTTTGTGAAAAGATAGAAGGTAAGAATTATCTGGATTGGTCTATGTGTTTTCTTTGATGCCTTTGGGAGTTAGCCAATATATATATATATATATATGTGGCTTCTAGGAGCACGAAGCTGAAAGCACCAGCCTAAGATGACGAATGAGACTTCGTCGAAATGTCGCCAAGACACTTCCAATTTTACGTGGGAGAAAACCCGAATAACCACATATACATATGCATATACATATATCCAAATTTCTTTTTCTGACAAAGAGTTAAAGAATTAAATTGGGAGACTAAGATGGCCATTTCGAGCTCATTCTGCTCTCGTCAGTTAGCCACACCCTTTATGGGATTCAAACCTGGGCAGTTTACATACTAGGCAGTGATTTAACCACCAAGCCACAGGCTTTCCTCCCCTCTTTACCAGCCGAGTCAAGGGAGTATATGCAGGAATTTTTTCAGACAGACCGGTCTGATTGATTACCCCTTGGCATTTTTTTTATATATATATATAATCGGGAGCAAAAAACAAGATTGTTTTTTTTTTTTTAGGGTGTAAAAATGGCTACTTGACCAATGTAATAATGTTGATCTGTTTTATTTGTTAGGGACGCATCCTTCTAAAATTAAGTTGGAACTGCAGAAACATTTAACAGCGCTGAATAACCAAGAGCAAGCCTCCATCTTTGAGGAAGTTCAGGTAATTTGCCAGTGTGTTGTTGTTGTTTTTTCTTCTCTGTGGAGGAAAAATACATTTTCTAAGTTGTGCCCTTAGTTTGTGCCTCTTAGCAGGAGCTGCATTAAATTTGTGGAAATTGCTTGCCCAGCGTTAGACACCATTGGCTGATTATAGAATTCATCAAGATCAGCCGTGCTTTTCTTACTACGTCATCTGAGACTTGCCCATACCTTTGTTTGTTTACTTCGAAATAGATTTACGTTTTTGAAAGGGGAAAAAAATGGTCCAAAAAACATTTTGCTTTATATTGGATTGGGGGGCTGGACTAGAAGACCTCCAAGGTCCCTTCCAGCTCTATTCTATTCTATTCTATTCTATTCTATTCTATTTTTCATTTATTCTACTCTACTTCTATTCTATTCTATTCTTCATTTATTCTATTCTATTCTATTCTATTCCATTTTTCATTTATTCTACTCTACTTCTATTCTATTCTATTCTTCATTTATTCTATTCTATTCTATTCTATTTTTCATTTATTCTACTCTACTTCTATTCTATTCTATTCTTCATTTATTCTATTCTATTCTATTCTTCATTTATTCTATTCTATTCTATTCTATTTTTCATTTATTCTACTCTACTTCTATTCTTCATTTATTCTATTCTATTCTGTTCTATTCTATTCTTCATTCTTTCTATTCTATTCTATTTTTCATTTATTCTACTCTATTTTTCATTTATTCTACTCTACTTCTATTCTATTCTTCATTTATTCTATTCTATTCTATTCTATTCTATTTTTCATTTATTCTACTCTACTTCTATTCTATTGTATTCTTCATTTATTCTATTCTATTCTATTCTATTTTTCATTTATTCTACTCTACTTCTATTCTATTCTATTCTTCATTTATTCTATTCTATTCTATTCTTCATTTATTCTACTCTACTATTCTATTCTATTCTATTTTTCATTTATTCTACTCTACTTCTATTCTATTCTGTTCTTCATTTATTCTATTCTATTCTATTCTATTCTATTCTATTCTATTCTATTCTATTCTATTCTATTCTATTCTATTCTATTCTATTCTAAATTTTTGTAGAATTGATGGCCCAGAGATGAGGTTAAAAAAAAAACCTAGAAATAACAGGAAGGTTGTAAGTTTTTTCAAGTCAGCCAAATAAACATGGCCTTTAAAAGCAAGGATTATTCCCTTCTCTGAATGACAGGATAGAAAGCTAATTAAAATAAATTGTTTCATAACTCCAGCTATGTATTGTGAAATTGACACAGCCAAGTCAGTTATGTTATAGGTAGTTCTCAACTTACGGTCACAACTGAGCCCAAATTCTCTGTTCCTAAGTGAACCATTTGTTAAGTGAGGCTTGCCCCATTTTATGACCTGTAAGCCACAGTTGTTAAGTGAATCACACATAATTGTTAAGTTAGTGACACAATTATTAAGTGAATTTGGCTCCCCCCCCCCATGGACTTTGCTTGAGCCCCGGGACACTGCGACCGTCGTAAATACGAGTCAGTTGCCAAGGGTCTGGATTTTGATCACGTGACCATGGGGAACGCTGCCACGGTCGTCAGTGTGAAAAAATGGTCCTAAGCCAGTTTTTTCAGTGCCGTCGTAACTGTGAACGGTCACTAAATGAACCACCTGTATTTGCAGCCATTTTGTGATGCAAAAATCCTCTTTCGTGCAGAAAATAAGGCCAAGAAATGAACAGAAGGAGAATGAACTAATCGTGTCTATGCTGAGAAGCATGTATGAAGAAAAACAGAAGGATCACGTTCACCTGGGGGACGTTAAACAGGTCTGCCGTTTTCTTTTTCTGACATTTCTTTTGAAAGACAAGATGGGGAAAATGTTTTCCAACAGGGATCGCGTAGGACTCCATTCTTTATTTTTTATCTTTAAAAATGGGGGGAGGCCTACAACTTTTGAGGCAATAGAAATTTGAAAATTGCTGCGCCCCCATGATCTTGCAAATACAAAAAGTTGGATATAGAGCTGGGGGACGTTTATGAGGGTGGCTCAAACCAGGTGAGAATCACCCAGATTTTAAACCAGCTTTGAGAAATGCAGGGTTAAGAGGAAGCAAATACAATACATCGTGTCTCTGAGTGATAGAAAAAATAAATTAAACCCAAAATGGCGACTTCCTTTTGTTTACTCATCTCACCAGCAAAATTGTTTTGCTGGTGTTTGCTCATATTTGAAATTTTGTTTGTTTTTTAATAAAGATCTATGTTTGCCTGCTATCATACTGCTTTTTTTTTTTTTAGCTATCATTTTGGGTTATTTTTTTTTTACTGAAAACTAAATAGCACCTTACATTTTGAATTAGATGTGTAATGCCAGTTCAGAATTAAAATGGTTTGGCATTTGATCTCTGATTGGCTAAGTTTCCTTAAAATGCCCCCCCCCATTTTTTTTTTTAAAGAAAATTTTATTGATTTTCTCGTTACACATTTAAATGAATGCTCCAACACTGGAGGTTTTTAAGAAGAGACTGGACAGCCATTTGTCTGAAATGGTATAGAGTTTCCTGCCTGAGCAGGGGATTGGACTAGATGACCTCCAAGGTCCCTTCCAACTTTACTATTGTTGTTGTTGTTGTTGTTGTTGTTGTTGTTGTTGTTATTATTAAATGTTTGAAAAGCAACTGAGTTGGTCAATAATTCAATAACATACAAATATCTTTAGTACCGATCACAAACTATGACATTCAACATTTCCTCTCTTTTCCCCTTGGTTTTTACTGTCTCATATTTAAATTCGTACAATTCCTATTATATTGATTAAATAAAAATAACTTTCTTACATTGATCAATCATTTTTACTTTATACATCTCCTAGTTATTTTAACATTCAATCTTTTTAGACAATCAATGTCCTGGTTACCGTATATTCCGGCATATAAGACGACTTTTGAGAGCGATGAAACAGCCTCCGAACTCGGGGGTCGTCTTATACGCCGAGTCATAACGTTTATTTATTTATTTATTATTTCCGGCGTATAAGATGACGTTCTAGGCATACGACTCGGTGTCGATCATCTTATACGCCGGAAATGACGTCATTTCCGGTGTATAAGATGATCGACACCGAGTCGCATGCCTAGAAAGTCATCTTATACGCCGGAAATAACGTTATAAACTACGTTTATTTCCGGCGTATAAGATGACTTTCTAGGCATGCGACTAGGTGTCGATCATCTTATACGCCAGAAATGACGTTATTTCCGGCGTATAAGATGATCGACGCCGAGTCGCATGCCTAGAAAGTCATCTTATACGCCGGAAATGACGTCATTTCCGGCGTATAAGATGATCGACGCCGAGTCGCATGCCTAGAAAGTCGTCTTATATGCGACTCGGCGTCGATCGTCTTGCGACCCGGCGTCGAACTCGGGGGTCGTCTTATACGCCGGGTCGCCTAATACGCCGGCATATACGGTAATTTTTCCCAATGCTTAGTTTCCCATTAAGATATTAAATTTAACGTTTAATATTTGTAATTTCTCCCCAAATGATTTCTATTCTTTATTTTGTATGCTGCTGCTGATTATATTAACTAGGCTAGACGGTTGCCAAGAAAATGACCAAATAAGGACTAATTAACCTATCTGGAGGATTTTGTGAAGTCTTTTTCATTTTTCATCAGCTCTTTCTTTTTTCCCCCCTAACCATGGAAATATCCACTGGGAGAAAAGGGTGGGAAAATGCAATCAAAACACAAATAAATTTCGTTTTGGGGAGAAGGAGTTCCTGTTGATTTATTCTTATTTTCTTTTCAAATGCATTTGTGATCTTAACCCCCCCTAGGCCACGCAATCTTCTGTAGAAGCTCTGGGAAACGAAATGCCGAACAACACAACTCGCTTCAAACTAGACATGCTCAAGAGCAAAGCCAAAAGGTCCCTTACAGAATCCTTAGAAAATATTTTATCTCGGGTAAGTCTCTTTGGATCGCTTGCCTCCAACGTGGCTGTTTGGGTGGTTGAAATCAAGAGTTATGAAAAAAAAAAATGCATTTTTGCTATCGTCAAATAAACAACTGTGCACGTGTTTGAAACGGTGGGAATCATGAACGACGTGTTACAAGTATCCCACTTTTTTAAGGGGATGCCAGACAATTATTTGCTCCTTTTCAATATTTCAGGCTTACTCTTTAAGTGTCAAGAGGAAAATAAATGCAAGTACGAGGAAATCCTTGATTTACAACCATTTGTTTAGACCAGGGGTAGGCAACCTTGGCTCTTTTATGACTTGTGGACTTCAACTCCCAGAATTCCTGAGCCAGCATGGCTCAGCTTGGAAGCCTCTCCCTTTCCTCTCAGCATGGCTGGCTCAGGAATTCTGGGAGTTGAAGTCCATGAGTCGTCAAAGAGCCAAGGTTGCCTACCCTTGCTCTAAACTAATAAAGTCTACTTTAATTATGCATTAATTATGCTTTCATATGTTCCTCTAGGTCAGGAGTAGGCAACTATGGCTCTTTTATGACTTGTGGACTTCAACTCCCAGAATTCCTGAGCCAACATGGCTCAGCTTGGAAACCTGTCCCTTTCCCCTCAGCATGGCTGGCTCAGGAATTCTGGGAGTTGAAGTCCACGAGTCATAAAAGAGCCAAGGTGGCCTACCCCTGCGCTAGAACCTTTAAATTTATTCCTTACAAGGAATGCCTTTTATATGAATTTTCATGTTTCTTTATATAAGTACCGTATATTTTTATATTTCATATATATATATAATATGAGGGTTTTCTTGGCAGGGAAATAAAAGCAAGAGCCTACAGGAAACTTCCGGAAGTATTGATTTGGATAGCTCCATATCGAGCACGCTGAGTAACATCAGTAAAGTAAGTGAATCGTTCACTGTAAAACCAACGCAAGGAATGGTTTCGATGTTCCGAGTAGCGCAGTTTTTTGTAACATTGCTAGAGTTATTGCAGGAAGCTGCAGTTTCTTGATGTGTTTTGCAAAGTTTTTGGACATAGTTCCTAGTGCCCCGATGACAATGGGTACCACTGTTACACGTTTCATCCATAATCGCGCAGTTTCGATGGCCAGGTCGCAATATTTCGTAATTTTTTCCAGTTCTTTTTCTTCGACTCTGGCATCTCCTGGTACAGCGATATCAATCAGCTGTACGCTTCGGTTCTCTACAACTGTGATATCCGGTGTATTGTGTTCCAAATGGCAATCTGTCTGTATTCAAAAGTCCCACAAGATGATGATGAGGAGGAGGAGGAGGATGATGATGATGATGATTAAAGTGTAGGGTAAAAAATGGATGGTTGGTTGGAAAAAGTGGTGGAACCACCAGAGATATCTAAATTCACTGCTTTACTCCAAAGAAAAGGACACATCTAACTTGGTTTCCACTTGGAAACGACTTCTGGATTTTGTGTTTGAGATGGAAAAAAATATGGAACTTGGATTGGGGTTTATGCCGAATCGGTCATGCCCAGTTTTGTTCCACTCGACAGGATACGTCTGTCGGTGACCAGGAAAATCATTTCTCCCTGGAGAGCCCTCTAAATCCAAATGGATCCGTGGACAATCTTGACCTTCTCTCCACCATGTTGGAAGGACCATCTGAAGAACATCTTGCCCAATCGGCCTACCAGGGCTTTAGAAGGCGCGCTAACACCCTCACCCACGTTCCGTTGGAGATCCAGGAGCCGTCTGAATCTGCGGAAGCGTCTCCGTCTGTTTCGCAAAGAAAACTTCTGAGGTACCATTCCATGACCACAGAAACTCCAGACCACCAAAAGTAAGAATATGTTTCTGGCCGGGGGAAGGGAGAGGCAGGGGGAGAAAATGTTTGCAGGTATGTCCGCCTTAGGCCAAGGAGAAGATTCTTCGGATCCATTCTTTGTCGTTAACCACAGCATGGACTCCCGATCTGAAATGTTGAGATGATGTAACAGCATCTTCTTTCCGTGAGAAGGTTCTTTATGAATGCAACTCCTAAGTCACCTTTATTAATCGTTGAGTTTGTCATCCTTATTAACCATTAATTGGGTTAGGGAGCAGGTATCCATCTTCTGTGATCAACTAACAGCACTCAATTGGTCCTAGGTAAGAGTTAATGGAAATCCAGAGGGGATTGGACTTACACCCTTTATGAATATGTGAGGACTCTAGGCTGATTCCTCTCTTGACTCCACCACCGATCTCTGTCTTCTCTTCTCCTATTCATTAGCATCTGTTATTTGGTCTCACAGTGTTAAAAAAAAAACCGGTGTTGAGGCCCTAGAAACAAAGCAGAGAAGAGCAACCAAGATGGATTACTCCTTACCCTTTTTTTATAAACTAGCAAACTCTGAAATTGCGTTCGACAGGATGGTGTGTGTTTGTTTACACTGACATCCATTTCACGGTCCTCTGCCTAATTTTTATGATACCGTCGCATGTAGAATGCAAAACTAACGCAACTGCATCCTTTCTTCACTAATTATTATTATTATTTTCCTGCTCTTTTCCATACTGGCGTAAACTTCCTCTGAAATGCTGGTCATCCTCAATGTAGGGGATTGGACTTACACCCTTTATGAATATGTGAGGACTCTAGGCTGATTCCTCTCTTGACTCCACCACCGATCTCTGTCTTCTCTTCTCCTATTCATTAGCATCTGTTATTTGGTCTCACAGTGTTAAAAAAAAAACCGGTGTTGAGGCCCTAGAAACAAAGCAGAGAAGAGCAACCAAGATGGATTACTCCTTACCCTTTTTTTATAAACTAGCAAACTCTGAAATTGCGTTCGACAGGATGGTGTGTGTTTGTTTACACTGACATCCATTTCACGGTCCTCTGCCTAATTTTTATGATACCGTCGCATGTAGAATGCAAAACTAACGCAACTGCATCCTTTCTTCACTAATTATTATTATTATTTTCCTGCTCTTTTCCATACTGGCGTAAACTTCCTCTGAAATGCTGGTCATCCTCAATGTACAACTCTAATTCAGCCCAAATTTTCTGTTGCTAAGTGAGACACTGGTTAAGGGAATTTTGCCCCCACGACCTTTCTTGCCACAGTTGTTAAGTGAATCACCGCAGTTGTTAAATTAGTGACCCAGGTGTTAAATGAATTGGGCTTCCTCAATTGACTTTGTTTGTCGGAAGGTCGCAAAAGGGGATCACGTGACCCCAGGACACCACGGCCGTCTTAAATATGAGCCAGTTGCCAAGCATCCAAATTTTGATCACGTGACCACGGGATGCCGTAGCGGCCATCACTGTGAAAACCGGTCCTGAGTTAGTTTTCTCAGGGCCGTTGTAACTTTGAAGGGTCACTAAACAAATTGTTGTGGGTTGAGGGCTCCCGGTAGCTTTTTTGGAAACACCGCAAAATTGGACGGAAGCCGACGCCAATTTTATTCCTCACCCTAAAAGAGACGTGTCTAGGATGAATGGTTAGCAGTGAAAAGGAAATGAAAAGAGGGAAGCGAGGATTCTGAAATTCGACGTTTCGTTGTCCCCTTTTTGGACCTTGTCTCTTGCTTTTCTTCTTCGAAGACCAGATTTTATCACAGGGGTATTTCCAACCAGACAGGGCTTGCTCAGTAAAAGGGGAGCTGTTAGTTGGCCTTTGAGGTCAGCTTCTTAGATGTCAGCTTAAATCTTATTTAGGGCATGAAGTTGCCTCAGCTTTGGTTTTATGGCAGTGTTTCTCAACCTTGACCATTTTAAGGCATGTGGACTTCAACTCCCAGAATTCCACAGCCAGCAATGCTAGCTGTGGAATTCTGGGAGTTGAAGTCCACATGCCTTAAAATGGTCAAGGTTGAGAAACACTGTTTTATGGAGAACGTTGTGTTTTGTTTTGCTTTGCTTTGTTTAAAATCCTTGAAATCCTCCCGTTTCACGTGCTGAAGAGTTTGCTTCAAACACCGTACTCGAAGGGCGAGAGAAAATACGTAGAGTTTTATTGTGACCCACAACCTCATTTGAACTTCATCTACGTTCTGTTAATAGATTAAAAGCTCCGATTAAACAAGCGTGGCGCAAACTCAATTTATGGCGTCACGGCTTTGGGGACCTCCCCCATCCCTATTTGTGTCAGGAAAAGGACGTGAGAATCAGCCCGTTGAAGGGAATAAGTTGAATCAGATGTTCCAGTCCACGAGATGACATTCAGGTGTGGGTTTGAGGGTCCTTCTGTAAAAAGTCACGCAAACATTTTTTATCCTCGGTAGCTAACCTCTCTGAATACAAACCAAGAAAGAGAGTTCGTCAGCTGACATTCCCTTCGGTCCAGCGTTAACATTTGGGTTGTAGTGGTTTTCAGTGTTACTAACGTTTGTGCATGTAAGGGAAGTGGATTAGAAGTCGATGGCGGTTGTGTGGCCATTTCACAGGAGCTCCTGGTGGCTTTTTGTGTTACCGTCTTAACACAACGAACGTCCTCGTGACACTGAGAACGAGAACGCATGTAAGGACCCACCCCACTTTGCATCTTAAGAAGACAGAACTCTTGGAATAGTTCTTCCAACAGGAATCCTTTATTAAGAGAAAATGGTTGCAGGCATGCTAGACAGGACTTGGGGTCCAAGCTCTCCCATTCAAGGTTTTAAGGGGTTCCCCAGTAGTCCCACCCAATCAACCCCCCTTCCAGTGATAGTTTCAAGTATCACAATTCCACCTCCTTTCTTCTTTCTTCCGTCTGGATGGAGACTTCAGATACTACATGAAAGGCAATTACCCTTCTTTGATATGTTAACGCTTAGAGGTTACAATAAACACACATTCAGCTCTTTGAAGTGTAAAGAAGGAAGTGAGGGCCATAAAGCCCCTTTGCTCTCCCCCTTCTCTCCCTCTTATGGCAGAATCCAGAGAAGGCAGAATTGGGAGTTTCTATATTTGATAATTTAAAGATGAAATATAATTGGATTCTGACATCCGGCCCCTCTTAACAATAAGAGAGATCCACCTGAAAGAAAACGCAAGTAAAAATTTTAGTTAGGCTTGTTAGGATACTCTGTGTGAAACTTCTTCAATAGCTTCGGGGCTCTGACATGACGTTTATGGACCCACTCATTTTGTGAGGGAGGGAGGTGTTTCCAGGCAACTAGGTACTGAGTTGCTCCATGATATCTCCTAGAGTCAAGGACTTCCTTTATTTCGAAGTGTTGTTCACCCTCCACCATGATTGGAGGTGGTGGGGGGGGGATTTTTGGCCGTAGAGGTGACTGATGCTCTCTTTTCAGCAAGCTGCAATGAAAAATTGGGTGTATTTGCCTGAGATTTTTGGGTAACTCTAATTCTACTGTTACTGGATTTATGATTCTTTTAATTGGAAAAGGTCCTATGTATTTTGGTCCAAGTTTTTTACAGGGCTGTAGGGACTTTAGGTATTTTGTAGATAAGTACACCATCTCTCCTATAATGAATGGTGTAGGCTCAACCCTTTTTTTATCGGCTTGTGTTTTGTAAGCCTGCCTAGCTTCATCTAGTGCTTTTCTGACTATTGGCCAGGTGTTTTGTAATTTTTCCATCCATTCTTTCAGCGAGGGGATCGTTGGTTCGTTTGGGGTTAATTCTGGCATGGGGTTGAAACTTTGACCGGTGGCTATTTGAAAAGGAGTGTAACCTGTGCTGGAGTGGACTGCATTATTGTAGGCAACTTCTGCAAAGGGGAGTAAGTCCGCCCACTCGGTCTGCTGGAAACTAAGAAAACATCTTAAATATTGCTTAAGTACTGAGTTCATTTTTTCAGCCCCCCCATTTCCTTGAGGGTGGTGGCTAGATGTCAGTCCCTGAGTGGTTCCTAAGAGGGATAAAAATTCCTTCCAAAATGCAGACGTAAATTGCACCCCCCTGTCAGAGATGATGCGTTGGGGTGCCCCATGCAATCTGTAAATGTGTTGGATGAAAAGTTTTGCTAAGGCTTTTGCAGTGGGAATCTTTTGGCAAGGGATAAAGTGCACCTGTTTGGAAAACAAGTCCGTGACCGTCCAGACCACAGTATTCCCATTGCTTTCTGGCAATTCCACTATAAAATCCATGGCTATTTCTCTCCAGGGGGCTGAGGGACTTGCCACTGTTTGCAATAGTCCTGGCACTTTCCCTTGCAACCTCTTTGCCGTGGCACATTTTGGACAACTGGCTATATAACTTTCAATGTCCTTTTTCATGGATGGCCACCAAAATTGCCGTTTAATTAAATGTAAAGTTTTTACAAATCCAAAATGCCCTGCTGATTTTGTGTCATGGCAAAGGTGCATGAAAGTTACTCTTTGAGTTGTTGGTATATATAACTTTTCCCCTATCCAAGGCAACCCGTCTTTCATTGTGCACACATTTTTGTTTTTCTGGAACCAATCATCTGTTTCCAAACTTTTTCTGAATTCAATTCCAGTTTGGCTGTCCAGTTGTGGTTTTAATTTGGCTTGGGTTCTTGTGGTTACTGGTGCTGCCAGTTGTGACTCTGCCATTATTGGTCTAGAGTCTGTGGTTCGTGCGCTGTTATATTGGGGCATGCGAGATAGTGCATCTGCCAGGAAGTTCTTTCTTCCTGGTAAATGTTTGAGCTTAAATTGGAATTGGTGAAAATGCTGGGACCAGCGGGCTTGTTTGGGATTGAGTTTCCTGGAAGTTTTCAGGGCTTCCAAATTTTTGTGATCAGTCCACACCTGGAAGGGGATTTTGTTGCCTTCCAGGAACTGTCGCCATGTGAGTAATGCCCAACGTATCCCATAAGCCTCCTTCTCCCATACAGGCCAGCGCTGTTCTGTTTCCGTGAGTTTCTTGGATGTATATGCACAGGGTTGCAATACTGCATCATCATTTTCTTGTAATAGCACAGCCCCCACTGCCACATCACTTGCATCTGCCTGTATTATGAAGGGTTTGTCCATGTCTGGGTGCCTTAGTACTGGTTCGGCAGAAAAAAGTCTCTTTAGTCTCTCAAACGCTGCTTGGCACTCCATTGTCCATGTTAGTGGCTGGCTAGGTTTTACTGAGGATGTTCCCTTCGTTTTTAGTAAGTTAGTGAGGGGCAAGGCTATCTGTGCAAATGAGGGGATGAATTGGCGGTAAAAATTTGCAAAGCCCAGGAAACTTTGTAGTTGCTTTCTTGTGCGGGGTGGTGCCCATTCTAATACTGCTCTGACCTTCTCTGGGTCCATTTCAATGCCCTGTGGGGATATGCGATAGCCTAGGTAGTCTATCCTTTCCTGGTGGAATTCGCATTTTGAGAGTTTGGCATATAGGTGAGCGGCTCGCAGCTTCTTTAAAACCGCTCTGACAAGTTTGACGTGTTCTTCTTTTGTTTCGGTAAAGATAAGAATGTCGTCCAAGTAAACAAGGACCCCCTTAAACAGGTGCTCCCTTAGAACGTCATTGATTAGTTGCATAAAGACTGCAGGGCCCCCTTGTAATCCAAATGGCAAGACTTTGAATTGATAGCACCCCATGGGGCAGTTAAATGCAGTCTTCCATTCGTCCCCTTCCTTGATTCTCACTCGATAGTAAGCTTCCCTTAAGTCTAGTTTAGAAAAAATTTTCCCTTTCGATAGGTGTGACAGCATGTCTTTCATGAGGGGCAGCGGGTATAGGTTGCTTTCACTGATTGTATTCAGGGCCCTATAATCCACGCATAAACGTAAAGAGCCATCCTTCTTCTCTCTAAAAAGGACCGGGGCAGCCACTTTAGGCTTGGCTGGCTCAATGAAACCTCTCTCCAGGTTTTTTTTTATAAATCTTTCCATTTCCTCCTTCTCCTTTGGGCTCATGGAGTATAATCTGGGCTTCGGGAGTTTTGCCCCAGGCTTGAATTCAATGGTACAGTCTGTGGGTCGGTGGGGGGGAAGCTCATTCGCCCTCTCCTCACTGAAGACTTCAGCAAGGTCCCTATATTCCTCTGGTATTTCTGTTAATCTTTTTTCCTCTCCTATGGATGCTTTTTCTATTCTTGATTCTGGTAGCCTCTCTTGGGGTTTTAAGTCCATAGGGTCCCCCTTCGGGAATTTGATTTCTGTCGTCCTCCAATTTACCCAGGGGTTCCATTTTTTCAACCATTCCATCCCTAGAATCATTGGGCATTCCATACCTGGGGTCACCACAAACGTTAAGTCCTCTTCATGGTTGCCCAGGGAGAGGTGTATTGGCAGAGTGGCTAGGGTAGCTGGCACCCCCCCTGCTATGGATCCATCTAGCTGGCCAAATGAGATTGGTTGTTCCAGTCTCCTGGATGGGATGCCCAGATTCCCCACTAGTGTTGGGCTAATGAGGCAGCGGGTGCAGCCAGAGTCTATTAAGGCTTTCACCTTCACAGCTTCGGGCATGGGGGGGATTAATATAGTCACTGTTTTGAAGATGGGTGTGATGCGTCCACTTACCAGGGGTTCGCCTTCCGAGCTGTCATCTGAGGCATCCACCGTCCCTGTGGTGTAGGCTGGAGTTCTTTCCCCTTGGTGAGCAGAGGTGGGGTTTTCTGCAATTTCCATCATTTTCATGGCTGTTTCTTTTGGCTTAGCTGAATACCCTCTGGGTTTGTTGATTGGGGATCTGTCTGGGTTGTGCTGGGGGGCCTTTGAGCGGCATTCTACAGCTCGATGCCCTTCTCTTCCGCACTTGAAACACCCCATCTGCTTCTTGGCTGTATCCGATGATTTCACCGGTTGGTGTGTCAGCTCAGGCGGGGGGCGGCTCCATTGTTTTCCTCGGCGATGCCTCTTCAATATGTCGATCTCTGCTTCCTCTGCCAAGACGTACCATTCCTCAAGTCGATGTGGGTCTCCTCGGGGCAGGCAAGCATCATATAGATCATAGTTTAGTCCGTCTTTGAAACGGCCAAGGAGGATGTCTTCTGGCCAATTCAGTTTGCTGGCAATGGCTCGGAATTCTTGTGTATACTCAGCCACTGGGCGTTTGCCCTGCCTCATCGTTGTTATTCTTTCACGGGCTTTGCGATCAGCTAGGGGGTCTTCAAATCGTCTTCTCAACGAGGACATGAAACGGTTGAAGTTACTGAGTTCTGGGGCATTGGAGTCATGCAGGTTCACCACCCAATCTGCAGCTGGTCCATCCAGGGCAGATTGCACGATCCGGATGCGGGCTTTGTCGCTGGGGATGTCCTGCCCATATTCCTCCATGTAGCTGAGGACTTGGGTTAGGAAAAACCCCAAGCGTGTTGGCTCCCCTTTGAATTTCACCTCCAACGGTGGACGTCTTGGAATGGATCGGTGCCTCCATTGTGGGTGGTAGTGTCTTCCGTCCAGATTTCCATCTGTGGTCCGGTAGGGGGTGGGAGCTCCTGGATCAGTAAATGTCCCTGGGGTTGCAGGTTCCACGTCCCCCTCGGTGTCTCTCCCTTTGTGGCTCCAGGAACTGGGGCGGGCGTAGGGCTCAGGAATCTCCTCTCCTAGGGAGCTGAGAGTTCTCTTCATCAGGTCAATAGCTCTCTCTAGGATCCAGTCTGAGTACGGCATACAGCTTCCTCCCTCTTCACTTGCGTGCAGGGATTTCTCCATCTCCTGCTTCCATTCTGGTTGCTTGGTCCCCCGTCTCAGGGTCACTTTTCTTGATTCCTTTCCCCACTCGCTTTTCTTTCCAACGCCCATCGACCAGCGAGGCTTGTGGTCCTGTGTCTCCACCACTTCTTCTTCTGAGAAATCTGGCCTCTCGGATCCCAACATCTGGCAAGGTTCCAACTGGGTCAGCGGCTCTCTTTCCAGGGAGTTTTCTCCCTCTCTTGCTTCGTTGTCTGACATGGTAAATTTTTGCAAAATCCCCCGGCAAGGGTCTACCTTCCAGGTGGATTAATTTTGCAAGTCCTGTCTAATGTAAGGACCCACCCCACTTTGCATCTTAAGAAGACAGAACTCTTGGAATAGTTCTTCCAACAGGAATCCTTTATTAAGAGAAAATGGTTGCAGGCATGCTAGACAGGACTTGGGGTCCAAGCTCTCCCATTCAAGGTTTTAAGGGGTTCCCCAGTAGTCCCACCCAATCAACCCCCCTTCCAGTGATAGTTTCAAGTATCACAATTCCACCTCCTTTCTTCTTTCTTCCGTCTGGATGGAGACTTCAGATACTACATGAAAGGCAATTACCCTTCTTTGATATGTTAACGCTTAGAGGTTACAATAAACACACATTCAGCTCTTTGAAGTGTAAAGAAGGAAGTGAGGGCCATAAAGCCCCTTTGCTCTCCCCCTTCTCTCCCTCTTATGGCAGAATCCAGAGAAGGCAGAATTGGGAGTTTCTATATTTGATAATTTAAAGATGAAATATAATTGGATTCTGACAACGCGGCACGGAGATTCTCAGTCATCCCGATCACGGTTGTCTCCGAGGTGCTTTGTTCAGGACGCAACTGGACTCTCTTGTTTTTCTTTGGAGATGTTTCTCTAATCGTCCGAGAAGCTTCTTCAAGTCCCCACCCTCCAGTTTCTTCACTCTGGTGTCTCCCCCAAGCTTTCCAAAGCTGAGGCCTCTCAAGAGGGCTGGGAAATGGGCAGTTTTACCCTCATTAAAAACTGACTTCTGCCAAGCTGTAAGCAGCAATACGTGCTCCATGCATTCATGTATTCTGTCTACCTATCTTTATTCTGACCCCATCAGTGTACGGTACATGATCAGAAGTTCATAGAAGAAGCACATTTCAGTCAAAGAGCTTAAGATGCTTCTTGATGCCACTTTCTGTGCGTAGAGGTCCTACTCTTAATTAAAGTGCTTCAGTTATATCTTTATTTTTGTTTTCAGCCTTTATATATGCACATACTTTATTTGACTTTTTTTCCTTCCTTCCTTCCTTCCTTCCTTCCTTTCACCTCCCTCTCCTTCCTTCCTTTCCCTCTCTCTCCTTCCATCCATCTATCCATCCATCTCATCTTTCCTCTCTTCTCCTCGCCCCTTTCCCCTTCCTCCCTCTCTTCCTTCTTTCCCACCCTGTCTCCTTTCTTCCATCCATCCATCATCTCATCTTTCCTCTCCTCTCCTCTCCCCTTGCCTTCCTTCCCCTTTCCCCCTCCTTCCTTCCTTTTCACTCTCCTTCCTTCCATCCTTCCATCCATCCTCCATCTTTCCTCTCCTCTCCCCTTGCCTTCCTTCCCCCTTCTCCCTCCTTCCTTTTCACCCTCTCTCCTTCCTTCCATCCTCCATCTCATCTTTCCTCTTCTCTCCTCTCCTCTCTTCTCCTCTCCCCTTGCCTTCCTTCCCCTTCTCCTCCTTCCTTCCTTTTCACCCATCCATCCATCCATCCATCATCTCATCTTTCCTCTCCTCTCCTCTCCTCTCCTCTTGCCTTCCTTCCCGCTCCTTCCTTCCTTTTCATCCTCTCTCCTTCCATCCATCCATCCATCCTTTATCTCATCTCTCCCCTTGCCTTCCTTCTCCCTCCTTCCTTCCTTTTCACCCTCTCTCCTTCCTTCCATCCTCCATCTCATCTTTCCTCTCCTCTCCTCTCCTTCCCCCTTGCCTTCCTTCTTCCTCCTTTCTTCCTTTTCACCCATCCATCCATCATCTCATCTTTCCTCTCCTCTCCCCTTGCCTTCCTTCCCGCTCCTTCCTTCCTTTTCATCCTCTCTCTCCTTCCATCCACCCATCTATCCTTTATCTCATCTTTCCTCTCCTCATCCCCTTCCACCTTCCATCCTCTCTCCCTCCCTTCCTCCTCCTGGAATCCCCTTATAAAATCTGACCACGGCTGGCTAACCCTTCTCCCAGTCAGCCATCCGCCACTTCTGCCCTGCCTCCTCCAGCTCGGCTTCATTCCTCAGCCTCCTCACCCAATTTCTTCAAGCGCACTAGGCATAGCTCAAGCGGAGAACAAGGCAGACATGCCATGTCAAAGAGGTGAGGAGAGATCTATTGTGTGTGTGCCTGTGGGGGTGGGTGTAGCTGGCAGTGTATCAGCTCATCAAGGTTTTCACTGAAGCAGGGGTAGGCAACCTCGGCTCTTTTATGACTCAGGGACTTCAATTCCCAGAATTCCTGAGTCCGTTATGCTGACTCAGGAATTCTGGGAGTTGAAGTCCATGAGTCATAAAAGAGCCGAGGTTGCCTACCCCTGCACTGAAGGTATTTGTGCATTGCAAAGAAAAGCCATAAATTAAACCGAAATAAGCCGGGTGACTTATTTCAGGCCCACAGGAAAATCGCCCTGTCTTGCTACTGTAATGTAGCTCTTCGTTAATTAATTGACCACATGAAATCTAGGAAGAAATAAAATAAAACTCGGTATAACATATTCAAAGCCTCAGGTTAAAAGAAGCGTAAGCTCAGCCCGTTCCAATGTTATTATCATTGATTGCGTGTGTGTGACACAGTTGGTCCTTATTGGTTTACCTCAGGGGTCTTCAAACTTGGCCCTTTTATGATTGTGGACTTCAACTCCCAGAATTCCTCAGTCAGCCATTTTGATGAAACCACAGGCTTAGATCCAGACCAGGGGTCTTCAAACTTGGTCTTTTTATGACTTGTGGAGTTCAACTCCCAGAATTCCACAGCCAGCATGCCTGGCTGAGGAATTCTGGGAGTTGAAGTCCACATGTCATAAAAGGGCCAAGTTTAAAGACCCCTGGTTTACATAATAGGTGTCATTAATTTTACCACACCCTCCGTTCAAAATTGAAACAAAAATGGATGCAGGAGAGCTTCTAGCACAGATACTTCTCCTTTACACCTGGACTCATCTTATGAGATTCCTCTACCCTGCCTTCTCATAGCCTTGCTTTCAGTGTTGATAACCCACTTCAAAGAAAATGACACAAATGTGATTTCATGGCCTATCCTGAAAATGGAATGAGCCTCTAAGCCAGGGGTAGGCAACCTTGGCTCTTTCATGACTCATGGACTTCAACTCCCAGAATTCCTGAGCCAGCCACGCTGAGGAGAAAGGGAGAGGTTTCCAAGCTGAGCCATGCTGGCTTAGGAATTCTGGGAGTTGAAGTCCATGAATCATAAAGCGGCCTAGGCCTAGGCCAGGGGTAGGCAACCTTGGCTCTTTCATGACTCGTGGACTTCAACTCCCAGAATTCCTGAGTCAGCCACGCTGAGGGGAAAGGGAGAAGTTTCCAAGCTGAGCCATGCTGGCTCAGGAATTCTGGGAGCTGAAGTCCACCAGTCATGAAGGGCCAAGGTTGCCTACCCCTGTTCTAAGCAGTTATCTTAAAAAAAATAAAATAAAATTACACAGGTGACAGTGTTAGCCTTTGCTTTGTTTTCATTCCTGGCAGTCTTACATTTTTTTCTTAATTTGTTGCTTATTCCTTTTGTCGTTTCTTTTGTTCTCTCTCTTCCTGCCTGTTTTCCCCGCCGCGCTAAACTTCTCCCGTTCTGAGCTTCTTGTCAACTACGTTCAGCACCTCCTACCGTTCCTCTCTCCAGCAAAAGCTTCACTCCTGCTCTTCTGTACCCAATTTCTTAAAATTCCTGGCTCCCGTCGATGAGAATGTCACCTCCGATTTTAGGAAGTCCACCAGGTAGGGAATCCTTGGTTCAGAAAGATGCCTTCGGATCTAGGGGTACAGTTTAGAGGTTGAAGCTCTTGCGGTTTCAAGCGAGAAAGAAAAGTCTTCCGATTGAGATCAGCTCCACGTTGCCTTCCAAAACTGGCTGGCTGTGGGTTTCTTCTAAGATTTGGGCTACAGCTGTGGGATGGTGGGGAGGTCTGCTCTTCAAGTGCAAACCATAACTGACCACATTTAGCTTTTTCTTTTTAAATATATATATATTTGTTTTCTGAGGTTTTCGCAGGTGTTTGTATGTAGGTCTTTGGTTATTCGGGTTTTCTCACGCGTAAAATTGGAAGTGTCTTGGCGATGTTTCGACAAAGTCCCATTCGTCATCTTCAGGCTGGTGTTTTCGGCTTCGTGCTTCTAGGAGCAATGTGTGATCGCAGCTGTTTCTTCCTTTGCTCCTAGAAGCACGAAGCCGAAAACACCAGCCTGAAGATGACGAATGGGACTTCGTCGGAACGTCGCCCAGACACTTCCAATTTTATATATACTGTGTGTGTGTGTGTGTGTGTGTGTGTGTGTGTGTGTGTGTGTGTACAGGCATTAAACAACTGTATATAAGACTTCCCCCAGCGTTTGCCTTTTAACCCTGACGATGTCAAATGTATTTGACGAAAGCTTGGTGGATTAAATTCTATTTTTGATAGATATTTTTGATAGATATTCTCTTGCTATATTTTTTCTATCATGCTCTATGGAGTAGAGAGTTGGCCACCTGAAGAGACTAGAAGCATTTGAAATGTGGATTTACAGGCAGCTATTATGTATAAGCTGGGTTGACGAGATCAGAAATGAGGAGGTGATCAGCCACCTGGGAAAGCCCATGGAAATCGTCAAAACAATTAAAAAACGAAAATTAGTATATTTCGGACACGTGATGTGACACCCAGAAAAATACGGCATACTCCATTTAACCCTCCAGGGAAAGATTGAAGGCAAACGAGGTCCAGGCAGAAGAAGAATGTCGTGGCTTCAAAATCTAAGGGACTGATTTGGACAAAACTCAGCAGCACTTTTTCGTGCAGCTGCTGATAAAAACAGGATCGCCAACATGATCGCCAATGTCCATAACGGATACGGCACAAGAAGAAGAAGATATTAGGGAGATATTAGGGATAAGGTGGGGTCGGGATTAGGGTTAGGGTTGGGGTTGGGGTTGGGGTTCTTCCAAATAACATTTTCAATATTTAGCAAACAGCATAATGTCTGGGTACACGTATTTAACTAACAATAATAGATATAGTTAATTATCACAAACAATATGTTAGTTAATGCTAATATATATTTAAAATTACATATCACGTTCCTTTCTCTCAGACTCGGCTTTCTAGCCATTGATGGAAATTATCCCATGTTCTAAAATACACCGAGTCTTCTTTCTCTTTTAATCTTTAAAGTCAATCTATCCATTTTTGCACACTCTAAAATTTCCTGAATTCATTCTTCTTCAGTTGGTAAGTTTTCCTTTTTTCCAATGTTGGGCAAATACAATTGTTGCTGCCGTTAATATGTGTAGTATTAGATATCTGCAATCTTTCTCAGAATTAGCTCCTATTGTTCCTAACAAAAATAATTCTGGTTTAAAATCTTATTTGTTTTTTTAGTCATTTTTTCCAACCATAAATGTATTTTAACCCAAACGCTTTTTGCTTTGGGGCACGTCCACCCACATTTAGCTTTTTCAAAGTTCTGGTTGCCCTCTGTGAAGCTCTGTACCACATGGCTGTGTATATCATGAGTATCTGATTCTGATTTGTAATAGTGGCAAATACCTTGGGTGTAGGGTGAATCTTTGTCCTCCAAGCTTGTGGATGTTTCGTTACCAGGTGAAATGAGGTCTTCAGTGGAGTTTAGAGCATGGCAGTGTCGGTATGAGTGTGTCGAGTGAGTGGGTCAGTGTGAGTCATCAGTGAGTGGCTTGTGATGAGTCTTGTGGTGGAGAGGTTACATGAGGTCAGGGTCCTAGGGAGGTGAACTGCTGGTGGGGCCCTCACCCCAAGCCTCTCACTGATGACTCCCACCTGACCCATCGCAAGATCCTCACACCTGAAGCCCTTATAAGCAGAAGAACGGACACTGACGTCCCATAAGATTTTACCTAGCCTGGTAGTAAACCGTTTGGAAATCAAGACACAAGCTCGGAGAACAAATCTTCACCCTCATATGAGTCTTCTTATCTCATCATGAAGAAGGCTTGGGGAGTTATCCAACCCCTCACTTGGGAGGTCCATGGGGAGGAGACCAAACACCAAGCCTTCTTGATAATGGCCTCCACGCTTTGGAATACTCTGCTGCAGGAACCATGTCTGGTTTCAACTCTCTTCTTGCTTAAAAAAGCCCCAGATATTGTAAGAAAAGGCGTGGCAGAGCCTAGGGGGTGGAGTCAAAAAAGGAATCAGCCTAGTAGTGTCTAGTAGTCATAAATGGACCAAGCCCAGCTGCTCTTGAATTCATTAACTCTTAATAGACTAGACCAGGGGTAGGCAACCTTGGCTCTTTTATGACATGTGGACTTTAACTCCCAGAATTCCTGAGCCAGCACAGCTGGTTCAGGAATTCTGGGAGTTGAAGTCCATGAATCATAAAAGAGCCAAGGTTGCCCACCCCTGGACTAGACTAATGTCACAACTAACAGTCAGCATTATTTTGGCTCTAGAGAAGAATTAATGAAATTTAAGAGGGAGCATTTATGGGAACGTACAGACTCCAGGCTGATTCCTTGTTTGATTCCGCCCGCCAGGCTATGCCACTCTTTCTTCTCCTACAGATATTATTTTATTCTAACAGGACTTTGACTCAACAGAGCGGTTGGTCAACCATGTTTTCTTTCTGCCTGTTTTGCAGATTAAATGATAGAGAATAAACAAAATAAATGTATGTCTACCATATCTTTATTATACATTATTGATATTCATTGTTATCCATTGAAACAAGAGTAGGTATTTCAGTTTTAATTTGCTGTTGAGCCTCTTTAGAGAATTCGTATCATTTGGTTTCATCCGAAAACAACATGCCTTGCGACTGTAGCTACAATCAATAAATTCTGTGACTTCTAATTTTAGAGATAACAAATCCAAGCCAAAAGAAGCAGATTTGATCCCCGAGACCCCGGTGAAGGCTCGAAGACATTCTTGGAGGCAGCAGATCTTTTTAAGAGTGGCGACGCCACAAAAAGGATGTGATTCTTCCGGTTGGCACGAAGGTAAGATCCATTGTTAGTTAAAAGGGCTGGTTTAATGAATGCCACAAATGAAAGCTGAGCGTCTTCTGGCAGCGTTTCTTTTAGTGCAATCCACTAGAGCCAGGGGTAGGCAACCTTGGCTCTTTTATGACTCGTGGACTTCAACTCCCAGAATTCCTGAGCCAGCCACGCTGAGGGGAAAGGGAGGTTTCCAAGCTGAGCCATGCTGGCTCAGGAATTCTGGGAGTTGAAGTCCACGAGTCATGAGGGGGCCATAATTCCCCCATGCTGGCTCAAATGGTCATGGAATGGTTGTAATTCGAGGAGTGTCTGCAAGACACAATATTTCCTGCATTTTGATGTGGGTAATTCCACTAGTTCAGGGGTAGGCAACCTTGGCTCTTTTATGACCCGTGGACTTCAACTCCCAGAATTCCTGAGCCAGCATGGCTCAGTTTGGAAACCTCTCCCTTTCCCCTCAGCGTGGCTGGCTCAGGAATTCTGGGAGTTGAAGTCCATGAGTCATAAAAGAGCCAAGGTTGCCTACCCCTGCTCTAAACTAATAAAGTCTACATTAATTAACATTAATTATGCTTTCATATGTTCCTCTAGCTCAGGGGTCTTCAAACTTGGCTCTTTTGTGACTGGTGGACTTCAACTCCCAGAATTCCTGAGCCAGCCATGCGGAGGGGAAAGGGAGAGGTTTCCAAGCTGAGCCATGCTGGCTCAGGAATTCTGGGAGTTGAAGTCCACGAGTCATAAAAGAGCCCAGGTTGCCTACCCCTGAACTAGTGGAATTGCCCACATCAAAATGCAGGAAATATTGTGTCTTGTCCAGAGGCCTCCTGAAAAAAAAAAAGCACTTCTTGAGACTCAACAATGATGTGTCCTGGATGACTTGGGTCCATGTGTGTGCTGATGAGTTGTGTGCTCACTTCCACACCACGTTCAGAGCCTGTGTCTTGCCATCCCCGTGACTTTAGCTTTCACTGGGAGCCGAGTCCCTTTATTGTTGATTTATCTCCGATGGACCTGAGATCATAGCCAAACCTGCTTCTTCATTGGAAGCTCGAAAACCCTGTACACTTTGAGTGAAAGCTGTCTGTTCACAGCCAGGAGATGTTGCCTCACCCTGTCTCCGGCTTCTGATCTGTCCCTATTCCAGTTAGGTCCAGCCCAAGGTGCTCTTATTGTTTTGAGGTTGTCACAAGACAATTTTAGACTTCTGGTAGAAAGAATCCCTCTCAAACCTAATGCAGCGTTGTTGCAAGGGATTGTAAGGAAGACAACACCATCCCGTGTTGTGTTACCTTCAGAGGAGAAAAGCAACAAGAATAACAATGAAACAGCACCAGCACGGAGTAGCCAAGGCAGGAAGTCACACTGCTGTTTCACATTGCTGCTTTCTATTGCCATTTTTTTTTTTACTTCTGGCAACTGTAGAACTGTGGGAATGTTGTTGCTTTAGCTGGGAAAAAGGATCTGTGTATACAATTTTGGAGGTCAATTTTACTTTTCTTTACCCCCCCCCCCCGCAGAATACACTGAATTAAGTTTTTGCTAGTGGAGGGGGGCACGGTTTTGTGGTTTTGGCTTTCAAAATAAAAATAACTGCCTGAATACATGCACAGCTGGGCGGGAATGTCGGTTTTGAGAAGGGGAAAAAAAAGAAATATGTATTCATGGCTCAGGAGTTTTACAGTGCATATAATTTGGAGAGGGGGGCGACTGTGTTGATTTTTCAATATCCTGCGAGTCCCCTGGACTGCAAGGCGATCCAACCGGTCAGTCCTAGAGGAGATCAACCCCGACTGTTCTTTAGAAGGCCAGATCCTGAAGTTGAAACTCAAATACTTTGGCCACCTAATGAGAAGGAAGGACTCACTAGAGAAGAGCCTGATGCTGGGAAAGATGGAGGGCAAGAGAAGAAGGGGACGACAGAGAATGAGGTGGCTGGAGGGAGTCACTGAAGCAGTAGGTGTGAACTTAAATGGACTCCAGAAGATGGTAGAGGACAGGAAGGCCTGGAGGAACGTTGTCCATGGGGTCGCGATGGGTCGGACATGACTTCGCAACTAACAACAACAACTCTCTGCCTGAAATCCAAACAGAAGTGGGAAAGAAATGAGTCCGTTTCGTTGCTTTAAAGTGGAGATAATGACTTTAAACTCAGGATCGCGTTGAAATTGCAACTGTGGTACAAAAAAGAGGAGTAATAATTTAGGGAAATGGGTTGGAAGAGACTTATTTGCCTCAAAAGAGAGTCACATTATATAGGTAAATCCTCACCTTACAACATTTTGTATAGTGACGGTTCAGAAGTTTCAACGGCATTGAAAAAAGTGACCTATGACTGTTTTTCATGACAGTTGCGGCGTCCCCCGTGGTCACGTGATCAAAATTCAGACACTTGGCAACTGCTTCATATTTACGACGGTTTCAGGGTCCCGTGTGATCTCCTTTTGCGACTTTCTGAGAAGCCAAGTCAATGGGGGAAGCTGGATTCCTTGAACAATCGTGTTACTAACTCAGCTGCTGCCGTGATTCACTTAAGAACTGGGGCAAGACGAGTTGTAAAATGAGGCAAAATTCTCTTTCAAAAAAATTATTCATTTAGCAACAGAAATTTTGGGCTCAGCTGGTGTCCTAGGCTGAGGAGAAAAATCAATAGTCTAAGTAGATTGTGAAACATGATGCCTTCAGTTGGGTGATTTTGTTCCTTGTGTTTAATCACCCTTGGCCAAATAAAGCATTTGGCCAAATAAAGGTCTTCTGCAGTCACGAAGTAAGCCTAAGATTGAAAATCAGACTTGTCAGATGCTATATTTTTCCTATCCTGCTCTATGGAGTAGAGAGTTGGTCTCTGACAGAAGGACACCGGAAGAGACTGGAAGCATTTGAAATGTGGATTTACAGGCGGCTGTTACGTAGAAGCTGGGTTGACAAGATCAGAAATGAGGAGGGGATAAGCCACCTGGGAAAGCCAAGGGAAATCATCAAAACAATTAAAAAACAAAAATTAGAATATTTCGGACTTGTGATGCGACACCCAGAAAAATACGGCATACTCCGTTTAATCCTCCAGGGAAAGATTGAAGGCAAACAAGGTCCAGGCAGAAGAAGAACATTGTGACTTCAAAATCTAAGGGACTGGTTTGGACAAAACTCAGCAGCACTTTTTCGTGCGGCTGCTGATAAAAGTAGGATCGCCAACATGATCGCCAACGTCCGATAACGGATATGGCACAAGAAGAAGAAGAAATAAAGCATTCAGATTCAAATGTGTCATGTTCCTGTTTTATCTTATACCGGGGTAGGCAACATGGCTCTTTCATGACTCGTGGACTTCAACTCCCAGAATTCCTGAGCCGGCCATGCTAAGGGGAAAGGGAGAGGTTTCCATGCTTAGCCATGCTGGCTCAGGAATTCTGGGAGTTGAAGTCCACCAGTCATAAAGCGGCCTAGGTCTAGGCCAGAGGTAGGCAACCTTGGCTCTTTTATGACTCGTGGACTTTAACTCCCAGAATTCCTGAGCCAGCAATGCTGAGGGGAAAGGGAGAGGTTTCCAAGCTGAGCCATGCTGGCTGAGGAATTCTGGGAGTTGAAGTCCACAAGCCATGGGGGAGCCATAGTTCCTCCACGCTGGCTCAGGAAGTCTGGGAGTTGAAGTCCACGAGTCATAAAAGAGCCAAGCTTGCCTACCCCTGTCTTATACACTAGATGGCACTCTCCATTTTGGTAATTCCAGAAAAAATTATTGAATTATTCAGATTACCTGCCCTGAAATTGAATCAAGTTGGTGGATACCAAAATACCTCGTTCTAGCAATGGTGCAATTCTTTTTTTTTTTTTAGTTTGTTTATTGTAGTCTATCTTTTTTTTTTTTTTTTAATTTAGAGGTTTACAGGAAGAAGGTAGGAAGGAAAACACAAATGACCGTCGGAGGTCTAACATTGCCATATTGCTCGATTTGCGTGGAGAACAATTTGTGCAGTCTTTTTGCATCTCATTGCTGAGCTGAATATATTTTTCAGGGACTACTTGAAAATCCAGCCCAAATGATTTCTTAAGTTGTGTGTGCGAGCGGACTTTGTAGAAAATTCTTCACTAAACACGGAGTCCTTTAGGGTAGTTATAAAGTTCACTAAGTCAGGAAAAAAAGCTGTCAAATCTTGCATTAAAATGACTAAACTGTTTGCTTTTTCAAAAGGCGGCTGGACTTTGTTTTTCCATGAAGCTGTTTCGCTTCTCATCCAAGAAGCTTCTTCAGTTCTTCCCGTCGGAACGTGAGAAGCTTCTTGGATGAGAAGGAAAACATCTTCAAGGATAAACAAAAGTCCAGTTGCCTTTTTAAAAAAGCACCTTTGGGATAACCACGACCTGGATGACTGAGAATCTCCGTAGACACAAATATAATTGGGTCTTTGTCTAGTAGACAAAGGATCTTGTAAGATTTTCAGTTTCCCTTCCTCTTTTGATAATTATTTTCCCGAGGCTAGGATTGATCTAGGAATTCAGACAAATCTTCAAATTAAAAAAAAATGTTTTTGATTTTTTTCTCTCTCTCCTTCTCTTTATATATCTCTCTCCTCTCTCTCTCTCCTTCTTTCTCCTCTCTCTCCTTCTCTGTCTCTCTCCTCTCTCCCCATTTTATCTCTCTCTTTCTCCTCTCCTCTCTGTCTCCTTCTCTCTCCTCTCTTCCTTCTTTCTTCTCTCTCTCCTGATCTCTCCTTCTCTCTATCCTCCTTTCTCCTCTTTCCTTCTGTCTCTCTCCTCTCTCCTCCCTTTATCTCTCTCCTTCTCTCCCCTCTCTTCCTTCTTTCTCTCTCCTGCTCTCTCCTCTCTCTCCCTCTCCTCCTTTCTCCTCTCTCCTTCTCTCTCTCTCCTCTCTCCCCATTTTATCTCTCTTTCTCCTCGCTCTCCTCTCCTTCTCTCTCCTTTCTTCCTTCTTTCTTCTCTCTCTCCTGATCTCTCCTTTTCTCTCTCCTCCTTTCTCCTCTTTCCTTCTCTCTCTCTCTTCTCTCCTCCCTTTATCTCTCTCTCTCCTTCTCTCTCTCCTTCTCTCCCCTCTCTTCCTTCTTTCTCTCTCCTGTTCTCTCCTTCTCTCCTCTCTCTCTCTCCTTCTCTGTCTCTCTCCTCTCTCCCCCCTTTTATCTCTCTCTCCTCTCCCCTCTCTTCCTTCTTTCTCTCTCTCTGCTTCTCTCCTCTCTCTCTCTCCTTCTCTCTCCTCTCTTCCTTCTTTCTCTCTCCTGCTCTCTCCTCTCCTCTCTCTCTCTCCTCCTTTCTCCTCTGTCTCTCTCTCCCCTTTTATCTCTCTCTCCTCTCTCTCTCCTCTCTTCCTTCTTTCTCCTCTCTCTCTCTCTTTTCTTTCTCTTCTTCTCTCTCCCCCCCTCTCTCTTTTGGTCTAATAAGATTATTCTGAACTGGGAGAATTGCCACCTCGATCACCGTTGCTGCCAGTTTGTGAAGACGGTCCCTTCGGCGCCACAAAAGAAGATAGAAAAAGGACACCCAAGGAGTTGCGGGAACTTTGGCAAAAAGCCATTCTCCAACAGATACTCCTCCTTCGGATGGAAAAGGAAAACCGGAAACTGCAAGGTAACCACCAAATATCTCCGGGAAATTCTATATTTGGGGTGTTTGTCCCAAAGACGCCAAATTAGCCACTTGAAGATAGTGTGTTGTGTACTGCCTGCCGTGCTTGTTATCCTACTTCCTGTACTTTACCCATCCTGAGTTTATTTTATCTCGATAGACACTTTGTTTATTTTACAAAACGGCAGCTTTTAAGTCCTGTTCCTGGAAGTGCTGATAAGGAGCCCAGATTCTTGTCTCCTTTGAAGCCGGCATCCAGTAGAGCTGGATTCACTTCTTTAACTTCAAAGATATTGTCACCTTCACGCCTCTTTACCGTCTCATTTAGCTTATTTTTTGAAACCCTTCTCTCTTCAAGCAATGGTCCTTGAATCTGTCTCTGAGCAAATGTGCCTCCAGATAGATTCCATGGGAGAAGCCACAATAAACTTGAGCTTTCTTCTAGTCCAGTTCAGCTTCTAACAACCACAGGATACTTCCATGTTATTGTACACAGGACAATAAGAATGTGTGTCAGCTTGTCGGAGAACAGTGTCAGGCCAACTGGCCAGGTGAGCAGAAGATCGGAGGGAGGAAAAGATAGGGGGGGGGGAGAGGGAGAGAGAGAGAGAGAATTCATGCACAGCAGCCTCTATTTCTTTTTAATTAAACTCTTCAATGAAGCTCTCTCTTCGGCGCGCGCGTGTGCGTGCACAAGTTTTACAGCTCCCAGTGTTTTCTGCAGGAAATGGGTCAAAGTAGCTCTTTGAATGTTTAAGGTTGCTGACCCCTGCTCTAGTCTTTGCAAGATCTTGGATTCTTCTCTTAGTTGTGATAGAGTTAAATTTTATGACTTTGATGTGGCTATAACATGTCTTCCTCAGGATCCAGTGTTAATTACCCATCAAGAATTTGTTTTATTGTACACAGGACGGGTTCGTTCCCCTCCCCCGTAGTCTACATCCTTGGGATGTCCTGGTGTCATCTATCCAAGTACTAAGTAGGATTCTGTCTTGCTTTGTGTGGTCCTTGATGCTTTATGAGCTTGGCTGCTTTCTGGCAAACATTTCATTCCTCAACTCGGTAACATAATGGGATGTTGGATTGCCCAACTAGGTAGCATGTCGTCAGTGCACTGAGGACGTTACCTAGTTGGATGATGAAATGTCTGCAAGAAAACAACCAAGCTCAGAGAGCACCAAGGACCCTTCATTTCAACAGACAGACAGACAGACAGACAATAGATAGATATGATTAGATAGAACAGATAAATAGATAGACCGACAGATATAGATATATGTTAGAAGATAGATAGATAGATAGATAGATAGATAGATAGATAGATAGATAGAGATATATGTTAGAAGATAGATAGACAGTGATGATTAGATTGAATAGATAGATGGCAGATAGATAGATAGATAGATAGATAGATAGATAGATAGATAGATAGATAGATATGATTAGATAGACAGACAAACAGATATAGATAGATATATGTTAGAAGATAGACAAACTGATGATTAGTTTGAATAGATAGATAATGAGATAGATAGATAGATAGATAGATAGATAGATAGATAGATATGATTAGATAGAACAGACAGACAGATATAGATAGATGTTAGTAGATAGAGATATATATGTTAGAAGATAGACTGATGATTAGATTGAATAGATGGCTAGATAGATAGATAGATAGATAGATAGATAGATAGATAGATAGATGTTAGAAGATAGATAGATAGAGATAGATATATGTTAGAAGATAGACAGTGATGATTAGATTGGATAGATAGATAGATAGATAGATATGATTAGATAGACAGACAGATAGATATAGATAGATATATGTTAGAAGATAGACAAACTGATGATTAGATTGAATAGATAGATAATGATAGATAGATAGATAGATAGATATGATTAGATAGAACAGACAGACAGATATAGATAGATGTTAGAAGATAGATAGAGATATATATGTTAGAAGATAGACAGTGATGATTAGATTGAATAGATGGCTAGATAGATAGATATAGATAGATGTTAGAAGATAGATAGATAGAGATAGATATATTAGAAGATACATAGACAGTGATGATTAGATTGAATAGATGGATGGATGGATAGATAGATAGATAGATAGACAGACAGACAGACAGACATAGATATATGTTAGAAGATAGATAGACAGACAGTGATGATTAGATTGTATAGATAGATGATATAGATAGATAGATATGATTAGATAGAACAGATACACAGACAGATAGATTTAGATAGATAGATAGACCGTGATGATTAGATTGAATAGATAGCAATTTGATCCTAACTGATTCAAGGTTGACTCAGCCTTCCATCCTTCTGAGGTCGGAAAAATGAGGACCCAGATTGTTGGGGGGCAGAAGGCTGACTCTATAAACCGCTTAGAGAGGGCCGTAAAGCACTGTGAAGTGGTATAGAAGTCTAAGCGCTCTCGCTATCTTGCAGAAAATTTGTTAGCGGCCTTCCGCGAAGGCGCCTGGCTTTAACCCGTTCCCTTTTTTTTCTCTCCTCTAGCTTCTGAAAACAATCTACTCAATAAACGCCTGAAGCTTGATTACGAAGAAGTCACCCCGTGCCTCAAAGAAGTAATGTCCGTCTGGGATAAAATGCTGACCACACCAGGAAGATCGAAGGTGAAGTTTGACATGGACAAAATACACACTGCTGTTGAGAAAGGTGAGTGAATCTGATTCCTGAGGGACACAGATATGTTGGCAGTTTGGAAAGTGAAGTATTATCTTTTGAAACAGATGCAAGAATCGTTTATAAGACTATAGCATGACGTCAAATAAATTGCATCATGTGCAGCGGTTTGAACTTTTGATTATAATATTACTGGAATAAAATTAAGAGTTATGATGTTAGTTATGGGCAGAACAATTTAAAGAGACATTTTCAGGGGGAAAAAAAGTTTCCTGTGGATTCAATACTTTGCTCTAACTCTCAGTTTATAGATCTTTTCTATCTTGTTTTTATGAGTTGGTAGTTCCTTGATGGGGGTATTGTTTACTTCTTGATTGTTGTTGAAGTGTTACTCTTGGTGTTAATCTCTGCTTATCTGGCACATAGAGGCACACAGAGATAAACAACATCCACTAATCGTTCAAAAGAGGCAACTCAAAAAACCCCCCCAAAATAAAACAGAAAGACCAAAACGTCTCCTCGATGCTAATCAATACCCAATTAAACAGAGATTAACACCAAGATTAATGCTGGACCCACAACCAAGAAGTAAGCAATACCCCAATCAAGCAGCTTACCAACTCAGACAAGCAATAAACAACAACCTACTCTAGGAACCACCAAGAAGACTCCCATCAACTCTGACAGGGCATGCCACATGTGAATAAACAAAGATCAAACCCCACTCCCTTCTGGTACTGATGATGTTCCCTAGTTGGGTAGTGAAATGTCTGCAAGAAAATCACCAAGCTCAGAGAGCACCAAGGATCCCACAGTCCTCCTCTCACTCCTGCTCCTGCTCCTCTGTGCAAACCCCCATTTGTTCTCTCCTCCTCCTTCTCCTCTATACAAACCCCCACTCCCTTTCAGTATTGATATTGTTCTCTAGTTGGGTGATGAAACGTCTGCAAGAAAATTACCAAGCTCAAAGAGCACCAAGGACTCCACAGTTCTCCTCCTCCTCCTTCTCCTCCTCCTCTCTGCAAACCCCCCTCCCTTCTAGCACTAATGATGTTCCTTAGTTGGGTAATGACACGTCTGCAAGAAAACAAGCAAGCTCAGAAAGCACCAAGGACCCCACAGTCCTCCTCCTCCTCTCTGCAGACCCCCCTCCCTTCTAGCACTGATGATGTTACCTAGTTAGGTCATGAAACATCTGCGAGAAAGCCAGTCAGCTCAGAGAGCACAAGAGCCATATTCCTCTCCTTTTGCTCCTTGCTGATGGCATTAGCTCACCTCCAGGATAAATGAGCTTATCCTAGCAGCATTGCAAGGTTCTTCCAGAAGGACATCCCCCTTGCGTGGAATGATTTCTTTTTAAAGCAGGAAGCTTGTAAATACCAAGTACCGTAGTGTGTGTGTGTGTGTGTGTGTGTTGGCGCCTAGTCTCATTCCCTGCTGTTCTTTCTTTCACTCTTAAAATCTTTTTTGAAAAGGAGTCCCTCGGCAACAACGGGGAGAGATATGGAAATTTCTAGCAGAGCTGCACCAACTCAAGCACCCATTTCCAAATAAGCAACAGCCGAAAGACACCCCTTACAAAGAGCTCTTGAAACAGCTGACTTCCCAGCAGCATGCCATTCTGATTGATTTGGGTAAGTCTGCCCGCAAGCAACTCCGATATTAAACTCGGAAGGTTATGCATTTGCAAAGGCGTTTTACGTATGACTAGACGGTGGTATATATGGAAGGAATGTCTTGGTGGCCAACGGCCTTCAGCACCTAAAATCTTCTATATATGGTCCTCCACTTAAAAACCCTTTATTTACTACCATATATTCCGGCGTATAGGGCGACCCGGCGTATAAAACGACCCCCTAGTTCGACGCAAAGTTGCAAGACGATCGACGCCAAGTCGCATGCCTAGAAAGTCGTCTTATACGCTGGAAACTACCGGTATTTCCAACGTATAAGACGATCGACGCCGAGTCGCATGCCTAGAAAGTCGTCTTATATGCCGGAAACTACGTTATTTCTGGCATATAAGATGATCGATGCCGAGTCGCAGGCCTAGAAAGTCATCTTATACGCCGGAAATTACCGGTATTTCCAGCGTATAAGACAATCGACGCCGAGTCGCATGCCTAGAAAGTCATCTTATACGCCGGAAACTACTGGTATTTCCGGCGTATAAGACGATCGACGCCGAGTCGCATGCCTAGAAAGTCGTCTTATACGCTGGAAACTACGTTATTTCCGGCGTATAAGACGATCGACGCCGAGTCGCATGCCTAGAAAGTCGTCTTATACGCCAGAAACTACCTTATTTCCGGCGTATAAGACGACTCAGCGTATAAGACGACTCAGCGTATAAGACGACCCCCGACTTCAGCGCCGATTCTGGCGTATAAGATGACTTGCGAAAGTCATCTTATACGCCAGAATATACAGTATTTGAAGTTACCGAAAAAAGTAAGTTATTCTGGGTTTTCACGCTTACGACCGTTGCAGTATCCCCATGGTCACGTGATCAAAATTCAGACGATTGACATATATTTACAGTACTGCCCAAAATTGTGGCACCCTTTTGGGAAAAGTGTACCGTAGAAATGCCACCTATGGTTACGTTTCCACCCATTTTTCTTCTCATTTCTTTATAACTGTAGCCTTGTTCACTTAACAAGACTATTTTACGTCAACTCTTTGCACCATGACTTTAATTTTATTACGTTTTACAAGCTCACTAAATGAAAGGACACAAAAACCCCCAACTGACTTGATAGCGATCATGTAACACACTGACAAACGTCCTCCTCTCAGCTTCAATACAGGACATCAATCACTGAATCCTCCTGTGATCTGATTGGCTCCTTGCCAAAACAAGATGACACCCGATTGGCTCTCTAAACACTCCTGCTCATTGGCTACAATCAGATGAAGGAAAGCTACCTGAGATCCACCTAAGCAAGTTGGGCTTCCTTTTTCTGGTGATTTGGCTGTAACTTTTCATAGAATACAGAACAGATCATTGAACAAACTCTGTTGCATGACATTCTTTTTTTTTTTTTTTTTTGTAAAAGATTTTTTATTTTCAATTTTTCATTACATTCATAAAAGAATACTTCAGATAAAGAATAAAGTAAATTTATACAGACAACTTTCGGTATTGCTCACCCATTTCCCCCCAAACCGCATCCACCCTCTAATCTCTTCTCTCACTTCCCTCTTTCCCTCTTCTTCCTCACTCTCCCCCTCTCCTCCTTCTCCTCAACCTTCCTACTTACTTCTCCCCTTCCTCCTATCTTCTCACTCCGGATGCAGTCCAGGGGAAATGCCCGAGCAATTCCTCTCTCCAAGTTAAAACATCAATATTATATACAAAAAAACCCCAAAACTATTTCTACTTATCTGACCTATTTAACCTCCAACCCATCCTCCCCCCCGCCCCCATCCCCCCTCCCCCCTCCCCCCCCAGCTTCCCAGAGCCAAGTACAGGGTTATACAAACATATTAAACATAATCTACTTAAGTTTACTAATTATACAATAACCAAAATCTTACTAACCCTTAACTCTCTTCAAACTTTAACATCATAAGTTTATAAACAAATTCATTACTCATAAAATAAATGAAACTTTGTAGTTCCATACTTCTTCTGAACATATTCTATCCATCTTCTCCATACATTGAAATATCTCTCTTGTGAATGGTCCTTTAAATAAGCAGAAATTTTGGCCATTTCTGCTAAATTAGAAACCTTAAATACCCATTCTTCTAAAGAAGGCAGAGTATCCTTCTTCCAATATTGACCCACCAATAATCTTGCTGCTGTTATTAAATTCAACATTAAAATAGTTTCTTTAGCATCAAAATCCACAAAAATACCCCAATGAAATAATTGGGGAGAAAAGTTAATCTTCCTCTTAAAAACCTTTTGAATGTTCCACCAAATCATAATCCAAAAGACTTTAATATTTTTACAAGTCCACCGAACATGAAAATAAGTTGCATTCAAGCTACCACATCTCCAACATTTAGGTTGCAGGTTCAGGTACATACAAGACAACTTTTTACGATCCAGATGCCATCTATAAAACATTTTATAAAAATTTTCCCTCAAATTTTGAGCCTGCGTAAATTTAACATTTCTAATCCAAATTAACTCCCACAAATCTAATAAAATCGGTTCCTGAATATTCTGAGCCCATTTAATCATACAATCTTTTACTAGCTCTGTTTCCGAATCCAATTTTATCCATTTCTGGATAATGTAATCCATTTCTGCATTACATTCTTGATTAAATTATCTTTCCATTGATATATAATTTTATGTTACTATTCCAATTCTATTCTATTCCATTCCTGTATTCTATTTTATTCTATTCTATGAATTGTGTTTTTGTTTTGTTTTTTTAATATTTGGAAAGTGTTTGTATGACAGTATGGCCTTCTCTTTCTTCCTCTTTCCCATAGGACGCACTTTCCCGACACATCCCTACTTCTCAGCCCAGCTTGGAGCTGGACAGCTCTCTCTCTACAATATCTTGAAGGCGTATTCCCTCCTGGATCAGGAAGTAAGCTATTGTCAAGGCCTCAGTTTTGTGGCAGGGGTGTTGTTGCTGCACATGAGCGAAGAAGAAGCCTTCAACATGCTGAAGTTCCTGATGTTCGATATGGGCCTTAGGAAGCAATATCGACCCATGACGATTGTACAGGTCAGAAGATTCATTAGGTTTATTTAGTTTTGTATTAATAGGTGAACTCTGTATTCCATTTCTACGGGAACATCAATAGAGTGGAGTGGAGTGGAGTGGAGTGGAGTGGAGTGGAGTAGAGTAGAAGGAATGTAGAATAGAATAGAGTAGAGTGGAAGGAATGTAGAATAGAATAGAGTAGAGTAGAGTAGAAGGAATGTAGAATAGAGTAGAGTAGAAGGAATGTAGAATAAAAGAGAGTAGAATAGAATAGAATAGAATAGAATAGAATAGAATAGTAGAATAGAATAGAATAGAATAGAATAGAATAGAATAGAATAGAATAGAATAGAATAGAATAGAATTAAGGAATAGAATAGAATAGAATAGAATAGAATAGAATAGAATAGAATAGAATAGAATAGAATAGAATTAAGGAATAGAATAGAACAGAACAGAACAGAATAGAATAGAAATAAGGAATAGAATAGAATAGAATAGAATAGAATAGAATAGAATAGAATAGAATAGAATAGAATAGAATAGAATAGAACAGAACAGAATAGAATAGAATAGAATTAAGGAATAGAATAGAACAGAACAGAATAGAATAGAATAGAAATAAGGAATAGAATAGAATAGAATAGAATTAAGGAATAGAATAGAATAGAATAGAATAGAATTAAGGAATAGAATAGAACAGAACAGAATAGAATAGAAATAAGGAATAGAATAGAATAGAATAGAATAGAATAGAATAGAATAGAATAGAATAGAATAGAATTAAGGAATAGAATGGAATAGAATAGAATAGAATTAAGGAATAGAATAGAACAGAACAGAATAGAATAGAATAGAATTAAGGAATAGAATAGAACAGAACAGAATAGAATAGAATAGAAATAAGGAATAGAATAGAATAGAATAGAATAGAATAGAATAGAATAGAATAGGTGTAGCTGCTTTAAGAAGATAAAATTAATATAAGACCAGGTTTTATATTATATTAATTTTTGCGCATTAGGGCTTATTTTCCAGTTAGGTCTTATATTTAGGGAAATACGGTACTAAATGCATCCTTCTGGCTGAAAATCTTAACTGGGGCTTATTTTGGGAATGGGGGCTCATATTATGAGCATCCTAAAAAATCATGCTAGGGCTTATTTTCTGGTTGGGTCTTATTTTGAGCAAAGTCCGGTAGCAGTTGTCCCCATCTCTCTTCCAAAGCAACTTTTCCACTTTGGACCCAAATCGCTGAACATCCCAACTGCGTAAACACCGCCCTCAATCCACCACTAACGATTACAGTGTAAATTGTCCTAACTGTATATTTTCTTCTCTTTTTTAAAAAATTTGCTTCGCAGATCCAGATGTATCAGCTTTCTCGACTGCTTCACGATTACCACAAAGATCTTTACAACCACTTTGAAGCCAATGAGATTAGCCCCAGCCTCTACGCTGCCCCTTGGTTTCTGACCGTGTTCGCTTCTCAGTTTCCCCTGGGATTTGTCGCCCGGGTGTTTGGTAAGTCATCCGAATGCCTAAGGATGTTTGAAGCTTGAATATTTTGGCCACCTAATGAGAAGAGGGGCGGCTTGTTGGGAACGTTCCTGATCTTGGGGAAAAAAAATGAAGGCAATAGGAGAAAGCGGTGAGAGAGAACAAGAAAATCCTGCTGGTGATGTTGGTTGTTATTGTTAGTTGCGAAGTCGTGTCCGACTCATCGTGACCCCATGGACAATGTTCCTCCAGGCCTTCCTGTCCTCTCCCATCTTCTGGGGTCCATTTAAGCTCACACCTACTGCTTCAGTGACTCCATCCAGCCACCTCCTTCTCTGTCATCCCATTGTTCTGTTGCCCTCAATCTTTCCCAGCATTAGGCCCTTCTCCAGTGAGTCCTTCCTTCTCATTAGGTGGCCAAAGTACTTGAGTTTCAACTTCAGGATCTGGCCTTCTAAAGAGCAGTCAGGGTTGATCTCCTCTAGGACTGACCGGTTTGATCGCCTTCCAGTCCAGGGGACTCGCAGGAGTCTTCTCCAGCACCAGAGTTCAAAGGCCTCAATTCTTTGGCGCTCAGTCTTTCTTATGGTCCAGCTTTCACAGCCATACATAGCAACTGGGAAAACCATGGTCTTGGCTATACGCACTTTTGTTGGCAGGGTGACGTCTCTACTTTTTAGTATGCTGTCTAGATTTGCCATAGCTTTCCTTCCCAGCAGCAAGCATCTTTTAATTTCTCGGCTGCAGTCCCCATCTGCGGTGATGTTATACCAGCATAAACTTATTGAGACCTGATATTCCACCAAAGGAGCAGTTAACAAACATAGTGATTTAGAACAGGCATCCCCAACCCCCGGGCTGTGGACCAGTTATTGGGCCGTGGCATGCCAACAACCGGTCCACACAAAATAAGCCCCATCCGTGGAATGCAGGCAACACACAAAACCACGCACCCTCCGGTCCGTGGAAAAACCTCTCTCCATGGAACCAGTCCCTGGTGCCCAAAAGGTTGTGGACCTCTGTCTTAGGCTAACAATTTTTGAATCACCAAACCTCAAATGGGCTAAGTTACAGAATGCATCCAAACTCTGAGACCCACAACTCCTGTGGGATTTAAATTTGGCAAAGCTGGGGCCACTTCAGCGCCGCTGCACCGTAGTCACAGTGTGCCACCACACTATGCTCCCGCGATTGTTAAATTTCCAGCGCTACCTAGCAGTTTTCTACAAGGGAAGTCATTGGAGAAGCCTGTTGGAAATGCAAAGTTCTTCCTGCTCCGCTGCTTTTGGGCTCACCTCTGGTCGTTCTGTTGTCTCTGTTTTGGTAAAGAAATATCTCTGGAACGAGGACCGGACAGGTCCCAGGTTGTCCAGTTGTAGCTTTCACTAAAGAATAAACGAGCAGAAACGTCAGGTAAACAAACAGAATCATCATCTTCCAACTTTCTTCCTAACGTTTCTCCTCTCCTTCTCCAGATATGATGTTTCTCCAAGGATCAGAAGTTATAGTTAAAGTGGCTCTGAGCCTTTTGGGGAGCCATAAGCTTTTGATTCTGCAACATGAAAACCTGGAAACGATCGTTGACTTCATTAAAAATATTCTCCCCAATCTAGGCTTGGTACAGATGGAAAAAATCATTAACCAGGTATGACGTGGCGTATCGCCAGGGAAAGTAGAAGCTGCAAAATTGAGAACAACTTCCCTGTGTAATTGATACCAGCCGAACTGCAGTTTATTTGGGCCGTTAAGAGGCTGGAATTTCCTTATGCAGAATTAACGTATTCCCAAACAATAGCCCGATCTGTTTTAAGATGTCTTATGTAATGGGGAGGCTATATCCCCGACTGCTTCTTCCTGTTTTACTTGGCACGGAGTAAAGCTTTAGATGCTTCCCTTCTGCAGAAATTAGTCTGACTACCCTAAGAAACACAACGCAATATGTTGTGCGCGTTAAAAAAAAAAAAAAGCAAATTTAACACAGAACGGCCTAGACTTTTTAATGCAAAATCGTTGTGGAAGAGTAAAAACTACGGGGAGATGTATCGCAGGATATATCAAAGAGTAAAACTCAATCCTCTTAATTTTTATTTTTATTTTTTAAATTGGATTTAAATCAGTGTGTCAACATTGCAGCTACAGGATAAATCTTCGTTCCGATTTGCAGCGCTTCGGATTTGAAGGCAAGCTGCTGCTTTAGAACAGTTGTTCCCTTAGGACAGTAGTTCTCAACCTATGGGTCGGGACCCCATTTGGGGTCGAACGACTATTTCACGGGGGTCGCCAAACAACGCAGTCTGCCATTTTTTCCCCTTTTCCTTAGCTGTGCTACTCCCTTTTATTCTATTGGCTTTCGAAAGCCAATAGAATAGACTCTCTTGAATAGAGTCTAATTCTATTGGCTTTCAAAAGCCAATAGGAATTGTCCAGGCTGCCTCTGCCCTGCTGAGCCCGCCAAAAGTCCCATTCTGCAAACGGTGCTGCACCAGTTGAGTAGTCCTCGACTTACGACCGGTTGAGTAGTCCTCGACTTACAACCGGTTGGGGAGGTCACGGCATTAAAAAGGTTGAGAACCACTGCCTTAGGATCGCTCCACGAGATGGATTATTGGAAATAAATGGATTTTTTTTTTTCATGATTAGAATTGACATCGCTTGCTAGGAGCTAAGAGCTCTTATCATGCAGACCAAACGCTTTTTTTTTTTTCTTTGATACTTTAAAATTCTAAACGTTGGCTTGCTTTTTTACGAGGCAAATCCATGGAGTTTTTCTGTTTATTTTTTCCCTTCCCATGGCAGGTATTTGAGATGGATATCTCCAAACAGCTGCAAGCTTATGAAGTGGAATACCATGTGCTTCAGGACGAATTAACAGATTCTTCTCTCAATGACAATCAAAGGATGGATAAACTGGAGAAAGCCAACAGTGGTTTACGGAAGCAGAACTTTGATCTTCTGGAGGAGCTGCAGGTATGGACTGCAATTTATGCATTATGTGTTAAACGAGTCATTAAGCAAGTAAAGAGATACTCGTGTTTATTTCTGCCGGATGCAATCAACAATGAATACATTTCCCTTGGTCAAAAATTAATTTGAACAAATCTTATGGGATAGCCATAAGATTTCACACACAAAAAATTCAAAGTGATGTTCCTGATTTAAGATCTAAAGGGTTTTACACGCCTGGAGCCACCAGTGTATAAACAGCAAAAAACCTCACACTCCCTTCTAATACTGATGATGTCGCTTAGCTGGGTAATGAGATGTCTGCAAGAAAACAAGCAAGCTGAGAGAGCACCAAGAATTAATACTATTAAGATCCCGTTGTCCATTAGACTTGTTTTTATGATTATTGTCAAATTTATTGCCACCCATCTCACAGTTCAAGACGATCATTTTATATATATTTTTACAGCTTTTAAATGTTTTTAATATTTTTTAATATTAGGAGTCTTCTCAAGCACCAGAGTTCAAAGGCCTCCATTCTTTGGCGCTCAGCCTTTCTTATGGTCCAACTTTCACATTGCAACTGGGAAAACCATGGCCTTGCCTATACGTACTTTTGTTGGCAGGGTGATGTCTCTGCTTTTTAGAATGCTGTCTAGATTTGCCATAGCTTTCCTCCCCAGGAGCAAGCGTCTTTTAATTTCTTGGCTGCAGTCCCCATCTGTGATGATCTTGGAGCCCAGGAAGATAAAATCTGTCATTACCTCCATTTCTTCCTCATCTATTTGCCAGGAATTGAGAGGGCCGGATGCCATGATCTTGGTTTTCTTAATGTTGAATTTCTAATTTTGAAAACCCAAGTTTTCGCACCCCTTGGAATATTGTCTCATACCCCCACGGGGTGCGAGCACCCCTGGCTGGGAACCCCTGCTGTAGACGTTATAACAATGTACTGCAAAAGGAAGCCCAACCCATTCACTTGTTCTGGAACAAGGTAGAAATCCCAACTCCGAATGGAATTTAGATACGCCCATTAGAAAGGCCCTTTAAAATTGTATTTTTAATTCCATCTTTACTCTGCATGTAAGTGCCAGCCCTGAATCAGGTGTGGTTTCATGTGACATGGGTGGAAATCTGTTTAGCCGTCAACCCCAACATCTGTGGTCCTTGACCACGTCCATCAGGGCTGGCGGCTAAAAATTTGACGAGGAGGCCCCCGTGGGTTACTGCTGTGGATATATTCTTCCGTTATCCTCAATATCCTTGTTTCCTGATTATTCTTTCAAGGTGGCTAATAGGAAGATCCACAACCTAGAAGTGATGGTGGAGGCTCTGCTTCACAACGAAGGCAAATTGAAGGAGACCGTCCTCCGTCTGGAACGGGAGAGGAAAACGTTGTTAGAAACTCTACAGGAATTCCACACGCAGCCAGCAAACCCCAGTGGAAAAACTCTTTCCTCCAAGCAAGAACGTAGAGACGCCGCTAACTGAGCATTGAAGGCTCCACGTAGGAGGAGAAAAAAAAGGGAGACCTCTTTTCTTATGCAGCTCTTAGAATTTTTCGTACCGTCCTTTTCCTTCGTCTTCCTTTTCCGATCACGTTGCACAAAGGAGAAACGTGTCACAGTGCTTGGGTGGAAGAATCCTACCTGTCTACGTCCCACAGTTGTTCAAACAGTACACAATCCGGAGTGCAAGCAGAACGGTCTTTAAGCTTTACTATTATCTGACACATTTCCACCTGGTTGTAAACGTCTGGGCTCGTTTACCCTACACAGTACTGCTTTTCGTTCTACGAGTTTCATCAAATTTACGCAGGAAGCAATTGGGGAAATTTCCAGGCTAAACCTCACGGTCTGCACACTTCTCAAGGAATTTTCATTTTAGGAGCATGCTGGAGTGATTTATTTCCCATTCAAGGGGTTAACGTGTGTTCATTTATGGTGCAATTATTTCCTCCAAAGCAGAAAATGGGTTCTACTTATTCACCTTGTGTTTTTAAAACTTACCCGCGGGGACACTGACATCATGAATTGCAAGAAGCCAAATGTCATCCTATAATTTTGGGGAACTATTCTTTCTGCTTGCCAATGGGATAAATATGGATTTTTGTTCCTTTTAATCTGGTTGTAGCATAGTTGAATGCTTTAATATCTTTCCCTTCTGTCTCTATGGGCAGAATCTGAAGCTGTCATATCATTATCATTGATTATGCCTTGAAATGTTACTTTATTTATTTTTTCAACCATTGTGCTATAAGCTTTTGTTTTTTGAATGCAAAGCTAGTCTTTCCCCATTTTAATTCCAGGAGCTCAGTCAGATATCAAGCAGCTTCAAACATCACTTTTAAAAATTCCGGAGCCACTTATTTAAATGAAAGAACTAAGATACCCCTATACATGTTGCACTTAGAAGCAATTTATGGTCTTAAAACGGTTTTATAAAAAAAAATAGTTGTATTATTTTTCATTAGGCGTGCAGGCATTGTTGTGCATTGAATATATATATATATATTCTGTCTGTTGAATATTGGAATAGTTAAAAGACTTCAGGTATTCTGCAAACAGTCTAGGATTCATCACTGCTCAGTCAAAATTTTAATCAGAAAGGTTGGTTAAGGTCACATTTGCCTGTTTTCAAACTGGTTTGCAGGTTGGCGATTTTAAAAGTTTTAAATTAGTCACATAAGGATGATGAGACTCATTGAGTGGGTTTTCCACGGAGGGAAATAGATCTGTACTTCTAGGTGTATCTGCCCTACAAATGTAACTTGATTTAATTACTATTTCATCCTGGGGGGGGGGGAGAAAGAGTTCCATTTTTAGGAGAGCGTGACTGTCTCTGAAAGATAATTTTAAATATCCTTGTCAAATTAATTCATTTGACCCTCGAAAGAAAAGCAGAACAAAGTAGCAGGCCTCCCCCACCTGATGTAGTGTGGTTATTTCTTAAATGAGAGTTGACTGCATTAAATAACCAATGTTCTTTGTTTCTAAAAGTTAACACTGGCTCCTTGGAAATAACAGTTGCAAAGTCACCACAGGGTTTTGCATTGATAAATATTTGGTCATGACAATCTATTGACTTTGCTGCTATTTGGTTTGGTGTTAAGCATCATCTCCCCCACGTTTGTATCTCTGTTTTTCCATAATTATTTCATACTGCCAGCATCAGATATTTACTGCCATATCTATATACTGTTTGTGTGCCCAACTACATTGGATTTGGACAGAGATTTGCCCATCTATAAGTTTTTTTTTAACACTTAAAAAAAGCAATAAATGCCAAATTCATGGGAGATGCTCCAAAAATCCAGAAAAATTGCTTCTCTTCCTCTTTCTCTTTTCTCTTCTGGGCTTCTTAAACATAAATTTAGCACTCTACAGGTTTCAATATGGGTTGATGTATACACACACACACACATACAAACATATATAAATATAATATACATTTTTACACACACACATACACACTCACACACACATATTTGTGAGATTTTCACAGGTGTTTGTATGTAGGTCTTTGGTTATTCGGGTTTTCTCCCGTGTCAAATTATAAGTGTCTTGGCGACGTTTCGACAAAGTCTCATTCATCATCTTCAGGCTGGTGTTTTTGGCTTTGTGCTTCTAGGAGCACGAAGCCGAAAACACCAGCCTGAAGATGACGAATGGGACTTCGTCGAAACGTCGCCAAGACACTTCCAATTTGATGTGGGAGAAAACCCGAATAACCAAAGACCTACATATTAAAAAAATGTGTGTGTGTATGTATGTATGTGTATGTATGTATGTATGTATGTGTATATATACATACATACATACATACATACATATATATATATATATATATATATATATATATATATATATATATATATACACACATACATATCTTTTTGCTGACAAAGTTAAAGATTTAAGATTTTTATCAGCAAAAAGAAATCTAATTGGGGGGCTGCAAGGCAAAAGAGATTATAAAAAAAGTAGAACTGCAGTATAGCAGTCAAAATGCCAAGGTGTAATCAGTCAGACTGGCCTGTCTGGTCTACCAAATATAAATCGATTGTTCTGTGTTTTGCTCCAGTCAAATCCCTGAAGGGTGTGACCAACTGATGAGGGCAAATGAGCCTGAAATAGCTATACTAGTCTCCCACTAACTCTTTGTCAGCCACAAAATTTTGAACACACACACACACATACATACACGGCCGAGAGGTTAATACAGCTGTCTAACATACAAGCGCCTGGGTTCGCATCTCAGAAGGGTATGGCTAGCTGATGAGAGCTAAATAGCTCAAAATAGCTATACTAGTCTCCTTTTAATTCTTTGTCAGCAAAATCTAAATATACACACATATATATTCAAAAAAAATTTTTGTGACTGACAAAGAATTACACACATATACACGCACACACACACACACACACACACACACATGCAATGCTTTCTTCTGCCCATTCCCAAAATTAAGTGTTTTGAGTTTAATCCTCTCTGAGAAACTGAACAGCTAGAAAATATTCTCTAGTTTGCAGACACAGCCTACCTGGCTTGTGCCAGTTCCCCAGATTTATTCACAGAACTTTTTGTCACATGATTGAGTGGGTCTGATTTCTCCCACCTGCAGAGTCTCTCATCAATTTTAGCACACAACCTCCTGTTTGAACAAATGCCTTATTTTCCCCAAGGGATGTTATCATCGCTGGCACTCCGGAAGCTTGTCTAAGTGGGAAGATTGCCCAGGCTTCCTCACAGGTGCGTGAATGCCGAGAAGAGATTTTCATCTTGAGCTTTCCGAGAAAGGCAATTTAATTGCTGCCGGTGTGCAGTCTCGGGTTTTTTTTTTGTGGGTTTTGTGGTTTTTTTTTTTTTTTTTAATAGCTGAAGAATTTTTGCACAAAATGCAAGACCCCATTGCACGGTTTTGCCTCTTTCAGCTGCTTTGCAGTCCAATTTTCTATTCCGGAGAGAGTTCTTTAAAAAATCGAACTGACCAAGGTTGAAAACTTCTGCCAGCGTCTGTTAATGATATGTTACGAGGTTTTTTTTCTTTTTTTTTTTAAAGAAGACAGGCCTTCTAGATCTGCGTTGCAAAAATGCGGACAGTCAGCAGATGGCAACCAGCAATTTTCTGTATCTCTTTTCAACCATTTAGTTCTCATCCAGAGGTTTGCAATCCAGACCTATTGGATTATAGCAGTGGTTCTCAACCTTTTTAATGCCGCGACCCCCCAATCGGTTGTAAGTCGAGGACTACTCAACTGGTGCAGCACCGTTTGCAGAATGGGACTTTTGGCGGGCTCAGCAGGGCAGAGACAGCCTGAGCAATTCCTATTGGCTTTTGAAAGCCAATAGAATTAGACTCAATTCAAGAGAGTCTATTCTATTGGCTTTCAAAAGCCCATAGAATAAAAGGGAGGAGCACAGCTAAGGAAAAGGGGGAAAAAATGGCGGACTGCGTTGTTTGGCGACCCCCGTGAAATGGTTGTTCGACCCCAAATGGGGTCCCCACCACAGGTTGAGAACCACTGGGTTATATAGAATAGAATAGAATAGAATAGAATAGAATAGAATAGAATAGAATAGAATAGAATAGAATAGAATAGAATCATTAAAAACTGGGAACCTGTTTCTAAACAAAACCTTATAAGTCTAAAACCCAAAGTGTCTCAATCACTGTTTTCATCAAAATCAGAAGGCTTCTTTGATTTTTGCTGGACATGATAGAAGGCGCCGGAATTCTGTACCTAGAAAATGAGAATTCTGGTTCATTCTGATCAAATGATCTCAGAAATGGAAAAATATAGAGTTTCCTTTATTGTGCATGCAACGTATTTTGCCACGAAAGGCATAAGGTCCAGGACTAAAAGAAAACTCCGACAGGAACAAAGTTATCTAACTTTTCCTTGGGCGTGAAAACCGTTTTTTACCATCATGAGGACTAGAAACGGAACATATTTTTTTTTTGACGTGAAAGATGACATTCTCGGGCGGCTTAATTTTCCCTGCGTCTAACACACAATCACTGACATTGTTGCAACCTTCAGTCCTGCAGGGCATTTAAATCCATCTCTCGTGCCCTCATTTTTTGAGAACTGCGCGTACTTCCCGTTGATTTTTGATTGCGAGAAGATGCAATTTTATCTCTCCATCAGAGGGGATCCTTACAACTAGGGGGCGATGTTGTTCTACTCAAGTTACGCCGGATGCCAGTTGTGCTTGTCCAGAATGCCCTCTTTGGAAAGTTCTAGCAGCCTCTTGCAAACCACAAGACAAGGTGAGGACGTCGGACAAGGTGGGAGAAGAAGCTAGGAAAATCAAGCGATACAATTCTGAACTGCTGCTGGATGTACACAAAGGACTGCACTGCCCCTCTCCACATTGTGAATCGACACAAGTGTTATAGCGAGGAGGTTCATTTCTGACGGAAGGTTTGATCATCCTTTTGGGGTACCTTGGTGCTCTATAAACCTGGTTGTTTTCTTGCAGACATTGAATGACCCAACTAGGCAACATCATCAGTACTAGAAGGGAGTGAGGTTGCTTCTAGCACTGATGATGTTATCTAGTTGGGTCATGAAACGTCTGCAAGAAAACCACCAGGCTCAGAGAGCACCAAGGAACCCCATGGTCACTGTCCTTGTCATCTTCGTCCTCTTCTTCCTCTCTACCCCCCTCCCAATCCCCCTATCCCTGGTGACGTTACCTAGTTGGGTCATGAAATGTGTGCAAGAAAACCATCAAGCTCAGAGCACCACGGACCCCACAGTTGTTGTCCTTGTCATCTTTGTCCTCCTCCTCCCTCTCTTTTTCACTACCTACCTAGCTAGCTAGCTATCCCCTTCCCTTCTATCCTTGGTGATGTTACCTAGTTGGGGTAATGAAAGATCTGCAAGAAAACCATCAAGCTCAGCGAGCACCACGGACCCCACAGCTCATCTTTGTCCTTCTTTTCCTCTTCCTCCCTCCCTAGCTACCGAGCTAACACCCTCCCTTCTATCCCTGGTGATGTTACTTGATTGGGATAATGAAACATCCTCCTCTGTATTCAATAAATAAATAAAGGAGAGAGAGAGAGAGGAGGAGAGAGAGGAGAGAAAGAGAGAAGGAGAGAGAAAGAAGGAGAGGAGAGAAAGAGGCGAGAGAGAAGAGAGGAGAAAGAAAGAGAGGAAGAGAGAGAGAGAGAATTTCAATGGAAAATTTGGAAGAAGATGGAATAACCTTAACCTGTAAAATAAATTGAATACTTCTTGGGTTCAATTGCCAAGATTAGCATGATATAAATTAGGCCAGTAGAAGTTATGCACATTATTAGCATTCTATGATTTCTGGTTAAGAGATAGATTGAGAGAAAGAGAGGAGATATATATATATACATACATATATACATATATATACAGAGAGAGAGAGAGAGAGAGAGAGAGAGAAGAGATTAAGAGACAGGAAAAAAAGGAGATTGAGAGAGAGAGATTGAGAGACAGAGAGAAAAAGAGAGGAGATTGAGAGAGAGAGAGAGATGGAGAGATAGATTCATTTAGTGACCGAAGGTACAACCGTTTTTCATGCGTACGACCATTGCAGCATCCCCATGGTCACACGATCACAATTCAACTGTATTTATGGCCGCTGATTTGTATTTATGACGGTCGCAGTGTCCCGGGGTCATGTGCTCACTTTTGGTGACCGTCAGTGGAGCAAAGTCAATGGGGAAGCCCGATTCACTTAACGGAACAGCTGCAGCGATCCACTTAAAACAACCGGCGGCCAGGAAAGTGTGGCAAAATGGGGGCAAAATGCCCACGTCTCGCTTAGCGACAGAAAGTTTGGGCTCCATCGTGGTCGTTAAGTCGAGGACTACCTGCAACGGCTCCAGCCTCGTCCTGAATTCTCCGTCGTGTGTAATAATCCCGCAGTTTAGCCTTTGGCCTGCATCGGGATGTCGAAAGCAGCTTCTTGGGAAAATTGTGCAACCTTTCCTGGGATTCTAAAGCCAGTGTACAAATAAGCACTCCCAAATTCCCTTTTTTGGGGGGAATTTTGGGGAATGTCCATCCTCGCCAGGCTTACAGGAGCATGGCTGACGAGAGCTGAAATCTTAACTTCCTCCATCCTTTGATGGCTGCAGGCAAAGTACAAGACTTCAGTGGATTTTTAGGGGTTTCTTTTGAAGGCACCCGCAGCAAACACTGCTTGCGTAAGACCAGAATGAGTTTTGAGAAACGGCTGAACTTATCCGTCTATCCTTCTGTCAAAATTCATCTCCTCCCCAGCCAACAGCAGCCAGGTGGATTTTTCCCACAGGCTGGCGATGTTTGTGAGGAGGGCAGGGAAGCAAATCCAGGGAAAACCTCATCAATCTCTGTCATTAACGTGCTCTAATAAGTTAGGAGGGCAGGAAAAAACATCCGTAATTGGTCTGCCTTTCCATTGAGGACCTGTAGACTGCACAAACCAGAAAGAGGGCTGAGAAAATATTTATAGGCCCCTCACATCCTGGACGTTGTTGTTGTTAGTGTCTGACCCATCGCGACCCCGTGGACAACGTTCCTCCAGGCCTTCCTGTCCTCTACCATCTTCTGGAGTCCATTTAAGCTCACGCCTCCTGCTTCAGTGACTCCATCCACCCACCTCATTCTCTGTCGTCCCCTTCTTCTCTTGCCCTCCATCTTTCCCAGCATTAGGCTCTTCTCCAATGAGTCCTTCCTTCTCATTAGGTGGCCAAAGTACTTGAGTTTCAACTTCAGGATCTGGCCTTCTAAAGAGCAGTCGGGGTTGATCTCCTCTAGGACTGACCGGTTGGATCGCCTTGCAGTCCAGGGGGCTTGCAGGAGTCTTCTCCAGCACCAGAGTTCAAAGGCCTCCATTCTTTGGCGCTCAGCCTTTCTTATGGTCCAACTTTCACAGCCATACATTGCAACTGGGAAAACCATGGCCTGGACTATACGCACTTTTGTTGGCAGGGTGATGTCTCTGCTTTTTAGTATGCTGTCTAGATTTGCCAGAGCTTTCCTCCCCAGGAGCAAGCATCTTTTAATTTCTTGGCTACAGTCCCCATCTGCGGTGATCTTGGAGCCCAGAAAAATAAAATCTGTCACTACCTCCATTTCTTCCCCATCTATTTGCCAGGAATTGAGAGGGCCGGATGCCACGATCTTGGTTTTCTTAATGTTGAGTTTCAAGCCAACTTTTGCACTCTCCTTCTTCACCCGCATCAAGAGGCTCTTTAGTTCCTCTTTCTGCCATTAGAGTGGTATCATCTGCATAACTTAGGTTGTTGATATTTCTCCCGGACACAATCTCTCCCGGACATAACCTGTTGCAACTTCTCCCTTTGGGATGCCACTGTAGGGCACTGCTAGCCAAAATATAACTACCGTTGTTTCCCCAAAGATAAGAACAGGTTTTTATTTTTGCTCCAAAAGACCCATGAGGACTTATTTTGGGGGAAGGTCTTATGTTTATGGGGTGGAGGTGCACGCACCTCCCCTGTCCTGCGCGGCTTCAGTGGCTATCTGGCAGGCAGAGGGAGGAGGCCAAGCGGTGTGGACAGTGCTGCCACCAAAAGGTCAGGTGAGGCAGGGAACGGAGGGTGGAATTGCCTTCCCCCTTCATGCCAGACGCTCGCCGAAGCCGCGCAGGGCGGGGGAAGCACGTGCCACCCAGCCTGCAGGGCACATCGCAAAGCTCCCACGGGAGGGAGTCGGAGTTCCTCCTTCCGTTATGTATTCAAGATGGACAGTGATTCATATTGATATATTACTTATATATAAGGGTGTAGGTCCGTGGTGGCAAACCTATGGCACGCGTGCCACAGGTGGCACGCAGAGCCCTCTCTGTGGGCACGCGTGCTGTCGCCCCAGTCCTAGGCCTTCAGCTGGGTTTTATAAAACCTTTTCACTTTAGGCCTCTGCTGCCGTGTGCAAAAAAAAAAAGGTTCAATCAATCAATCAATTTCAACTTCTCGCGGGAAAAAAAAGATCTCGCAAAGTTGGAATTGATTGATTGAACTTTTTAGTCCCACCCAGTCTGCCGTTATCACCGCAGTGATGCCCACCCAGTAGGCCACGCCTATCCAATTTATTTTGTTTTATTTTATTTATGAGACTTATATACCGCTTTAAGTGCAAGCACTCTCTAAGCGGTGTACACCAGTAAGCAATGTATATATATATTTACATTGCCCCCAACAATCTGGGTCCTCATTTTACCTACCCCGGAAGGATGGAAGGCTGAGTCAACCTTGAGCCGGTGAGATTTGAACCGCTGACCTGCTGAACACAGTCAGCTAAAGTGGCCTGCAGTTCTGCACCCTAACTGCTGCGCCACCTCGGCTCATTTGACCACACTCGCTCAATGGGCCATTCCCACCTGGCACCCAACGATACATAAGTGCGTTTTGGGTTGCAGTTTGGGCACTCGGTCTCTAAAAGGTTCGCCATCATTGGTGTAGGTCTATACCAGGGGTAGGCAACCTTGGCTCTTTTATGACTCGTGGACTTCAACTCCCAGAATTCCTGAGCCAGCCACACTGAGGGGGAAAGGGAGAGGTTTCCAAGCTGAGCCAGGCTGTCTCAGGAATTCTGGGAGTTCAAGTCCACGAGTCCTAAAAGAGCCCAGGTTGCCTACCCCTGGTCTATACATATGTTGTATATAATATGTTTAAATGTGTGTTATGTATGTGTACACTTTAAGAGCAAGCAACTCAATTTCATTTTTAATGTGTGCCGTTGTGTGCCCACAGTAAAAAAAATGACAATAAAGGTTATCTATCTATCTAAAAAAAAAAAAAATACAAACTTCAGTATTCAGATGAGCTTGAAGGCACAGAAAAACATCCAAGAGGCCTCAATGGCTCTCAGAAAGAATATAAATCCTTCCATCCTCCATCCTTCAGTCAGAACTGAAAAAGCTTCTCAGATGAGAAGCGAAATGTCTTCTAGAAAAACAAGAAAGTCCAGTTGCCTTTGGGTCAACCATGACCTGGATGACGGAGTATCTCCACAGACATCTGAAAGCAATATAGCTCCTCGGATTTTTATTATTATTATTATTTGCTTTCCTATGAACTGGCAAACCAGGCAGTTTTTTCACAGAGATCAAAGCGGCTGGCAAGGGGTGGTTTGGTCTCTCAAAATCTTGATCGGGCCAAAAATGAACATCTACCCCAAATGAGGAAGTGAATTCTCCTTGGCAAGCATAGATTTGGAGAAAACAAGCCATACCAGCTGGGTTCCCCCCCACACCGGTCAGTTTCTCTTCCTGTTAAAGGAAGACAATGTGCAGTGTCCGTTTTTATGAAACGAACAAGCAAGGAAGGCAGAAAAATAGACGGCTGGAATCAGATGGATGAGCAGAACTCGAAATTAATGGGTGTGGTAGAAGGTGGAGAGCAGCGTAAAAGATGAGATAGAGAAGGGAGGGAGGGAGGGAGCGAGGAAGGGAAGCAGGGAGGGAGGGAGGCAGGGGTGAGATTCAAATAGGTGAACAACCGGTTCTCTGTGTGGATGCCGCTTCCGGAAGTCCGTTCCGGGCCTGGGCAACAAATAATTAGCTACCGGTTCTGCCAAACTGGTGCAAACTCGCTGAATCCCACCACTGAAAGGAGGGAAGGAGGAAAGGAAGGAAGGAAGGAAGGAAGGAAGGAAGGAAGGAAGGAAGGAAAGGAAAGGAAAGGAAAGGAAAGGAAAGGAAAGGAAAGGAGTGGTGAGATTCAAATATGTGAACAACCGGTTCTCTATGTGGATGCCGCTTCCAGAAGTCTGTTCTGGGCCTGGGCAACAAAAAATTAGCTACCGGTTCTGCCAAACTGGTGTGAACTCGCTAAATCCCACCACTGAAAGGAGGGAGGGAGGAAAGGAAGGAAGGAAGGAAGGAAGGAAGGAAGGAAGGAAGGAAGGAAGGAAGGAAGGAAGGAAGGAAGGAAGGAAGGAGTGGTGAGATTCAAACATGTGAACAACCGGTTCTCTGTGTGGATGCCGCTTCCGGAAGTCTGTTCTGGGCCTGGGCAACAAAAAATTAGCTACTGGTTCTGCCAAACTGGTGCGAACTCGATGAATCCCACCACTGGAGGGAGGGAGGGAGGGAAGGAAGGAAGGAAGGAAGGAAGGAAGGAAGGAAGGAAGGAAGGAAGGAAGGAAGGAAGGAAGGAAGGAAGGAAGGAAGGAAGGAAGGAAGGAAGGAAATGAGAAATAATCTCCGTATGAGCAGAACAGATGGGTTCCACAACTATGACCAGCTTGCTTAAGTAATGTACCTGAAGGCAGAACAAGAAGCAATGGATGGAAAGGAAAGATCCAATCTAGAAATAAGGAGAGATTTCGTAACAGTGAGAACAATTAAGCAGTGGAACGGCTCGCCTTCAGAAATTGTTGGGTGTTCCAAGGCTGGCTTTTTCAAACCAGAAACTTGACAGACTGGGATAGCATAGGGTCTCCTGTTTTGAGTAGGGGGTTGGACTAGAAGATCTCCAAGGTCCCTTCCAACTCCGTTATTCTCTTAAGTCGGGGATCTGAACCGGAAAGGAAATTTAAAAAGTTAGGCGATTGACCTAGAAGCGTCCAGGGCTAGGGTTTCTGAACCATTCAGCAAGTGTTCATATAAGCAATAAAGGACCTTTTTCATTGCCATCCTAATCAGGACAAGAGAGGAGGGTGTGGTTGTGGTTGTTTTTTTAAAGAACAGAATATGATCCTTGAGATGGTGCTTCCTTTCCTGGAAATTCAGCCTCAAAGACAACCCATTCCTAGCCTTGGTAGACGTGGGAGGGAAATGTGCATTGGAACCAAGAAACGAGAAGCTTGAGTATCTTTACCACCGATGGGAACTGAAAGCGGCAATTTATGCTTGTGTACGTTAAAAAAAAACAAAAAACAGAAAAAAGATCCGTCTCGCAAATTGTGAAAAGAGTGAGAAATACAGACCTGTAGTTGTTCCATTGCTAGCCCCAAAGCTTGAAAATGGAAGCTGTGGCTGTGCCCCCCCCCCCTGCCTTGGCTAGAAACTTAAGTCTTTCCTTCTTCTTGCAATTGCCTTTCCTTCCAGTGACAACTCCGTAAACATTGTGAGGTCCTTGGTACTTCTTAAGCTTAGAATCATTTCCTTGCAATAAAAAATAAAAAATCTCATTAGGTAGTATCATTAGTATTAGTGCAGTGGTTCTCAACCTTTTTAATGCCGCAACCCCCAACCGGTGGTAAGTTGAGGACTACTCAACCGGTCATAAGTCGAGGACTACTCAACTGGTGCAGCACCATTTGCAGAATGGGACTTTTGGCGGGCTCAGTAGGGCAGAGACAGCCTGGACAATTCCTATTGGCTTTTGAAAGCCAATAGAATTAGACTCTATTCAAGAGAGTCTATTCTATTGGCTTTCAAAAGCCAGTAGAATAAAAGGGAGGAGCACAGCTAAGGAAAAGGGGGAAAAAAATGGCGGACTGCGTTGTTTGGTGACCCCCGTGAAATGGTCGTTCGACCCCAAATGGGGTCCCGACCCACAGGTTGAGAACCACTGTGTTAGTGGGTGTCGGGTTTCCCCCCCCCCCCGGTGTCCTATAAACATTGGTGGGGGGGTTGGGGTTTTTTTCCTCTTGATTGGTGTATAGTTTTCTGACAGAAGTATGTCTGGGGTTAATCCTTGTTTATCTGGGTTTACAGTAGTGGCCAAAATTGTGGGAAATCTTTTGGGAAAAATGTATTTTTGAGGTTGGATGACTAATAACACCGCTTTTGGGGGGGGGAGTAGTACCTTAAAATTATATACCAATGGAAAGATAATTTAATCAAGAATGTAATGCAACAAAGTTTGTCCAATTATCTGTACTGTATCCTATGAAAGGTTACAGCCAAATAACCAGAAAAAGGAAGCACAACTTGCTTCGGTTGATCTCAGGTAGCTTTCCTTCATCCGGTTGTAGCCAATGAGCATGAGTGTTTAGAGAGCCAATCGGATGTCTTCTTGTTTTGGCAATGAGCCAATCAGATCACAGTAAGATTCGGTTATTGATGTCATGTATTGAAGCTGAGAGGAGGACATTTGTCAGTGTGTTATATGATCACTATCAAGTTGGTGAAGGTTTTTTTGTGTTCTTTCCTTTAGTGAGCTTGTAAAATGTAATAAAGTTAAAGGAATGGTGCAAAGAGTTGACTGGTTGCCCAGAAAGTGATATAAAATAGTATTATTAAGTGAATAAGGCTACAGTTATAAAGAAATGAAAAGAAAAATGGGTGGAAGCGTAACCAAAGGTGGCATTTGTACTGTATACCTTTCCAAAAAGGTTTCCACAATTTTGGCCACTACTGTATACTATAGTGTTAATATTAAAATTATAACAAGCCATCGGAACTTGGAAAGAACTCAGTGCGTATGAAAGCCAGCACCAGCTCAAGAACTGCCAGCTGTGATTTTCACACTGTTGTATACATAACCACAATCTACATTCTTAGGGGAACAAATATGTTTATTAAAACAACTAGCAAAAATTCCCCCGTGGTGGATTGTCTAAAGGTTAAACTGAATGCTAAGTTGAGCCTATCTCAATTTAAACATTAAAATCATACCGGGGGAAGAAAAAAAAAGAGAACACCCGATTAATGATTGTGAGAGTAGCTTCTCTCCATTTTTTTCCATGCACCATCTTTTTAAAGCTTACTTTGTAAACATCGCAGGGAGCTGTTTTTCGTCAGGACAGGTCATCTGGGGTGAAAATAAAAAAAAAAATTCCACCCATAGGCAGATCACACATTTTGCTCGGGTTCCCTTAAGACAAAAGCGAGGGAGTAGAAAAGTTGAATTAAGGCCTCCAGATGATGTTTGTCTTGCTTTGGGCAAATAAATGGACATTTTCCTCCACAGATGACAACAAACAGAAAGTAGAACGTTCAAAGCTTGGAGAAGTCGATTTTTAAAAAGTTCTGCTTAAAAGGTCACTTTGAGGGCTGTAGGATCGGAATAGCAGAAGAAGAGAGTTGGAAGGGATCTTGGAGATCTTCTAGTCCAACCCCATTGAAGGAAAAATCTTCATCGGGGTCCAGTCCAAGCCGGGAATAAACAAGATGGAGACAGCTTTAGAAAGAAGGTTGTAGTTTACTGAAGAGGAGAGCCAGACAGAAAGATGGCTCTGGGAAAGACTGACCACATGTAGCAGGGAGTGGTGGGTTTTTATACCTTCTTGGGCTTTTGTTTGGAGTTGTTCCTGTGGCGTGAATTTTGACCTGAGTCTGAGTGTGCCTTTCTGGTATTCTGATGGTGGTGGGTTAATTCTATTATGTCCTGCTTCCCTGGGGCTGTGGCTGATGACCGTTGGATTTTTGGTTCAGGGATTGTTGATTCTAGGGATCTTTCATTCTAATCCCAGCTTCCTGACGCCAATCTTTGTGACAAGATTATCACATCTGCATTTCTGCAGATCTGGTTTCTGTTTGGGGCAGAGAGATTTTTGGGGGGGGGTTGGTTTCTGCCTTTAAAATCCTTTGGGGAAATGTATTCTGCCTTTTTAATATTTCCCAAAATATTTCTTTCTCTGGATTCTTCCCAGAGAAGAATCAAGCTGGAGATGTTATACTGTTCTGGGCAAAATGGCTGTCCAGTCTCTTCTTCAAAACATCCAGTGAGGTTCAAGGGCCCACTTAAAGGTTGTTCCTAGATTTGGCTTTATGTTGGACACTGTGTCTTTTCAATACAGAGCAGTTTTCATCAGCCGAGAATAAATTTAGTTCTGTGCTTAAGCGCCCGGCGTCTTTTTGTTTCCAGGAATGGTTTGGTCGTTTTTCCGGAAGGAAATCTTCCAGCCCAGGAAGTTGTTTATAATGTTACAGGAGGAGGCTCACACTAAAATAGCCTGAATTTGGCAAACTGTCTCCGTTTCGGGAAAAAGAACATTGTGCTTTTCTTTCTCGATGTGGCCCTACTTAGCTACCAATATCTATCATGAATTTTTTTTCATGGAAATATTTTGGGCCAATTGTTTGTGGACCACTCAGCACACCCCTCTTCCTCGTGACACGGGGATTGAAAACAAAACGCTCCAACCCTTTTAAAAAAAATCTATTCTATTCTATTCTATTTTCTATTCTATTCCATTCCATATTTCCTATTCTATTCTATTTTCTATTCTATTCCATTCCATATTTCCTATTCTATTCTATTCTATTCCATATTTCCTATTCTATTTTATTCTATTCTATTCTATTTTCTATTCTATTCTATTCCATATTTCCTATTCTATTCTATTCTATTCTATTTTCTATTCCATTCCATATTTCCTATTCTATTCTATTCTATTCTATTCCATATTTCCTATATTCTATTCTATTCTATTTTCTATTCTATTCCATATTTCCTATTCTATTCTATTTTCTATTCTATTCTATTCTATTCTATTCTATTCCATTCCATATTTCCTATTCTATTCTATTCTATTCTATTCTATTCTATTCTATTCTATTCTATTCTATTCTATTCCATATTTCCTATTTTATTCCATAATTCCTATTCTATTCTATTCTATTTTCTATTCTTTTCCATTCCATATTTCCTATTCTATTCTATTCTATTCTATTCTATTCTATTCTATTCTATTCTATTCTATTCTATTCTATTCTATTCTATTCTATTTTCTATTCCATTCCATATTTCCTATTCTATTCTATTCTGTTCTATTCTTCTATTCTATTCTATTTTCTATTCTATTCTATTCTATTCTATTCTTAGTTATTCTGTTCTATTCTATTTTCTATTCTATTTTCTATTCTATTCTAGTTATTCTGTTCTATTCTTCTATTCTATTCTATTTTCTATTCTAATTTCTATTCTATTTTCTATTCTATTTTCTATTCTGTTCTATTCTATTTTCTATTCTATTCAATTCTATTCTATTCTATTTTCTATTCCATTCCATATTTCCTATTCTATTTTATGTTATTTTATTTTCTATTCTATTCCATTCCATATTTCCTATTCTATTCTATTCTGTTCTGTTCTATTCTATTCTATTCTATTCTATTCTATTCTATTCTATTCTACTCTACTCTACTCTACTCTACTCTACTCTATTGCATAGCATGTGAAATTCATTGTGGGGGGAGGAAAGCAGCAACAAAGGAGTTGCTAGGAACATAGTCCCCCTAATCTCCTTTCCTGCCTTGGGCATCGTCAACTCTTTGACAGTTACAGTTTGGGGAGGCTGTGGTTTGAAACAAGCCAGCTCCAGAGATTGGGTGAGATCCTTTGCTTGCACAGTGGGAATATATGCGCCAATCCCTACTGGTCTCTCAGCTAAGGGGGCTCTGCCCTGTTTGCTTTAAGACACAGGAAGCTTACATCTGGTCAGCAGCCAATCAGCTTTAGCAGTCGCAGCAAGCCACTCTGCTCTCCAAGAGGGTGGGGGGGGGATCTTGGCCTTTGCAGGAAACTTTTGTGTGTAGAAAGCATGCAGCATGTCTGTTTTGGAGGGAGGCAATCACGGCAGGGCTTTCTGTTGTGAGCTTTGTGGCTTTGCATGCAAAAATCATTCAGGATAAGAAGCATTCGCACCCATGGAACTGAGAAGCTGGTTGTGCTAGCGGCAAACGATGCGTGCTCAGCTAATGTGTGCTGTTCCACCATTTGCCAAAATGAAAGAATTTGGGTTAATGATAGCTGGCTCTGCTAAGGAAATTCTGGGCAGGGGAAACCGCATGCAAGCTTCTTGCCGGCCAGTTGGACATTGGCAATGACACTGACAAGAAACAGAAGCATCCCAAGAAAGGGAGGGGGGTCAACCTCTTCTCCGAAACACCTGAAGGCAGGACAAGAAGCAAAGGATGGAAACTAAGCAAGGAGAGAAGCAACCTGGAACTAAAGAGAAATTTCCTGACAGTGAGAACAATTAACCAGGGGAACAGCTTTGTCTCCAGAAGTTGCGGGTGCTCCATCACTGGAAGTTTTTAAGAAGAGATTGGACAACCCTTTGTCTGAAAGGGTATATGGGGTTTCCTGCCTGACCTCCAAGGTCCCTTCCAACTCTGTTGTGGCTGTTGTTAGTGGTGAAAGACAAATCTTCATCAGGGTCCAGTCCAAGCTGGGAATAATCAAAATGGAGACTGCTTTAGAAAGAAGGTTGTGGTTTATTGAAGAAGACAGCCAGACAGAAAGATGGCTCTGGAAAAACCGACCAGGGAGTGGTGGGTTTTTATACCTTCTTGGGCTTTTGTTTGGAGTTGTTTCTATGGCATGAACTTTGACCTGAGTCTGAGTGTGTCTTTCTGGTATTCTGATGGTGGTGGGTTAATCCTACTATGTCCCAAAGGTCATATCCTGCTTCCCTGGGGCCGTGGCTGATGACTGTTGGATTTTTTTGTTGTGAGGGATTGTTGATTCTAGGGATCTTTCATTCTAATCCCAGCTTCCTGGCTCCAATCTTTCTGACAAGATTATCACATCTGCATTTCTGGAGACCTGGTTTCTGTTCGGGGCAGAGAGACTGGGGAGGGCGTTGGTTTCTGCCTTTAAAATCCTTTGGGGAAATATATTCTGCCTTTGGGGAAATACATCCTGCCTTTTTAATATTTCCCAAAATATTTATTTGTCTGGATTCTTCCCACAGCTCTTTTCCTGAAGCTGTGGTTCTCCCTCGGTGCATAAACATTTTAGCAGATGTTAGCCTCTGCTTTTATAGTGAAATGTTTCACTGTTTGTGTCAATAATTGGTTTCTATTGCCTTTAGACCACTGATCACAAGCACAGACTGCAGATATCAAGATGACAATTTCATCTCTATTAGCAAGAGGAGCTTTAAAAAAAAAAAAAAAAAAGATGAGCCAGAGATCAGTTTTGTATTTAAAAGGGAAATTCAAAGTTATAGTCAAGACTGGAAATTTGGAGCGGGGGGGGGGGGAATCTTAGAAGAAAACAATGATAAACAGCTTCAATTCTGCAGAAAACAAAATTACGTGGACAGGCCTGTGAAGTTACAAAACAGTGAGCTTGAAGGAAGGAAGATTTTACTGGATTTATCAGATTGTGAGATTCCCTCTTTATGCAGAGGAACGATAAAGTTAACAAGGAACACATGTAATATTTTATCATGCACAGGAACATGCTGTGCTTCCAGATGTTGCTGGAGTGCAATCTCTAGCAGACCTCGCCAGCATATCCACTGCTGTAAACAATAGTTGTCCAGTGTCCAAAAGATCACAGTTTCTCCATCGCAAGTTTATTCTAACACAAAAGAACCGAAAGCAGCCGATTTTATTAATAACGGTTTGTTCAATATAAGTTTCCCACTTCTAGTTCAGGATGCTCCGTGAAAACAGGCTGTTATTGCGTGGTTTACAGCTCAGCGTCATTCAAGCGCAGAAAATCTGGTTAGTTCCATTTAAAACCACATTTAAACCGTGAATAAAGGAACACGACCAAGACAGCCATTATTTTGCCCTTTCAGACAAGCACCGCCTTTGAAAACATTTAAGGGGGTGGGAGGAAGGAAAGAATCCTATTATAGAGGAAGGAGGAAACAATTTGTTTCAAATTTGGATCAATTTCTTTTACTTCCACAAGGCAAAACACCACGTAACAAAATTTCCTGTTTACTGTAACATTTAAGCAGAATCCCTAGAAAGCAAAACAAAGCAAACAAGTCCTAGATTTTTTTTTCTTCAAAAAAAAAAAAAAAACAACCTGAGGAAATAAAATAACAATTTCAGTATTTGCAAAATACTGCTGCCTGGCAAAATTGTAACGTGGGGAAGATGCAAATTAAAAACAAAAAAGGGGGGCTTGAATTTTAGGTGATCTATTGCAAGAGGGGCAATCCCCATCATCCTCTCCCCCTCCCCAAAGCTGGCTAATAGGACCTGTAGTCCAAACTCTGTCTCATATTTTCTTTCCCTTTTTTTCTTCCCTTAATTTCCTATTTTTTTTTAAATTTTTCTTTGTATTTTATTCTATTGATCAAATAAAAGTTATAAAATCTATCCTATACTGTGCAGGTGACGGTAATTTTATTTTTTAAATTCTTTATTACATTTATTAAATACATTTATTATTTTTATTAATATTTATTATATTTTCAGATTTTTTAAAAAACAATGACGATTTTGAGCGGGGAGGGGAGAGGGGTTTGCCTGCTTAATGGGAGAAAAGCTGCAGCAGCCTCTGTTGCAAGAAGGGACAATCTCTGTCGGCTTGCCAGCCCCGGAGGCGGCAGATGGGGCTTGTAGTCCAAAGCATCCCCCTATAGATACAGTCTAAGTCTCCCTGGGATCTCTCGTCGTCCTCTCAGACGATGGGGGTAGTTTTAAAAAATGGGTCTTTGGAGCGGAGGGAGGAAGAGAGAGACAGCCTCCAGCCGAAGAAAAGCTATGCAAAAGGGGCGATCCCTGGCTGGCGGATGGGATTTGTAGTCCAAAGGGTCCCCAGGTCGGGCGAAGGGTCGCCCAGTGGGACGGAGCCTGGAGGAGAACGGCATCACAGGCACACAGTCACACACACAAAAAAAACAGCGTCCAAATCGCCGTCATCTGTGCCAAAAACAAAAAAACAGCGTACGAGCATCCTCACCTGTGCGACCGCGGCCCACCTGGCCAGGATGGGCCGCCGGCTTCCCGCCGTCTCCATGGCAACCGCTCCGGGAACATGGGGTAGCCGCACGTCCCTGCGTGCGTGCGTGCGTGCGTACCTGCCTGCGAGCTGCTTGCCTTTCCCGCCCAGCGCTCTGCGACCGCCTCCCGCTCTGTCTCTGCCTCACCGCGCTCCGTGATTGGTCGCCCTGAAAGGCCGTCTCTCTCTGATTGGCTGGGCGGCCTCTCTTCGCCTCCTCCTTCCGCGACCTTTAAAAAGCCGTCGGGCTGCTCAGGCTGAGGGAGAGAAGTGAGTGTGTTTTTCTGTGTTGTTCGTGGGAAGAGTTGACGCGGGTCGCGCGGGAGAGCAAATAAACCAGGGGGTCTTCAAACTTGGCCCTTTTATGACTTGTGGGCTTCAACTCCCAGAATTCCTCAGCCAGCCTCCATTTTGTTTGCTAGAATTAAGACAGGGGTCTTCAAACTCGGCCCTTTTATGACTTGTGGACTTCAACTCCCAGAACTCCTCAGCCAGGCATGCCTGGCTGAGGAATTCTGGGAGTTGAAGTCTACAAGTCGTAAAAGGGCCAAGTTTGAAGACCCCTGAAATAAAGTGACTTAGGACCGTTTTTCACACTTATAACCGTTGCAGCATGTGATCAAAATTGGGACCCTTGACAACTGACTTGTATTTATGATGGTTGCAGTGTCCCAGGGGTCACCCGATCCCCTTTTGAGACCTTCTGACGAGCAGGGGGTTGGACTAGATGACCTCCAAGGTCCCTTCCAACATTATTATTATTATTATTATTATTATTATTATTATTATTATTATTATTATTATTATTATTATTATTTCTATTATTATGGATCATCGCACAGTCAGCCACATGTTCAGACTGGATTTGGCATTTTGTCTACCTATCGAGTCCTTACCCAGGACCTGGGATAGGCAGATGTGGATGTTTGATGGTATTACAGGTATCGTCGCAGGATGGAAGCAGTTCCTAGTAAGACCGCCTTTTGCAATTGACTGATGGTGAATTTGTCAATGCCAATGATGGTGTTCAAGTGGTGCTCCAGTTGTTTTGGGATTGCACCCAAGACGCCTATTACTATTGGTACTATTGGTATTATTATTTATTTATTTATTTATTTATTTCCACATCTCTGCTCTGCATCAGCCTGATTCACTTAACAACTGACTCATATTTATGACAGTTGCAATGTCCTGGAGTCATATGATCACCTTTTGCGACCTGACAAGCAAAGTTAATGGGGGGGGGGGAACCAGATTCACTTTATAACTAATTTAACAACTGCAATAATTCACTGGACAACTGTGGCAAGAAAGGTTGCAAAATGGAGCAAAATTCACTTAACAAATGCTTTCCTTAGCAGCATAAATGTTGGGCTGCCTGTGTGCCTTCCCTGCATTACTTCGGATCTGGGAGTTGATATAAAGTCAACTCTTGATGCTTGTAATTTTACCCAAGGCTCAAGCTCTTAGTAAAATAGTAGTGGAGCCTGAGATAATCTCAGCCATGTCATGTTCAAAGGACTAAAGCAGCACAAGTGAATCAGAATTAAAATCAGCGGTAAAGGTAAAAATGGCCTCAGGAGCTGACTTTGCTCTCAGTAATAAAGTCAGCTCTTGGGACTGAGGTAATTTTAGCCAAGGCTCAATGTCTTAAAAGAAGCAAAACCTGTGGAGGAGTAGAGTAGAGTAGAGTAGAGTAGAAATTAGAAGAGAATAAGAAGAGAAGAGAATGAGAATAGAATAGAATAGAGTAGAATAGATATTGGAGAATAGAATAGAACAGAACAGAACAGAGCAGAATAGAATAGAATAGAATAGAATAGAATAGATATTGGAGAATAGAATAGAATAGAATAGAATAGAATAGAATAGAATAGAATAGATATTGGAGAATAGAATAGAATAGAATAGATATTGGAATATAGAATAGAATAGATATTGGAATATAGAATAGAATAGATATTGCAATATAGAATAGAATAGAAATTAGAATAGAATAGAATAGAAATTAGAATGGAATAGAATAATGGAATGAGAATAGAATAGAATAGAAATTAGAATAGAATAGAATAATAGAATTAGAATAGAATAGAATAGAATAGAATAGAATAGAATAGAATCATGATGGAATAGAATCATGATAGAATAAAATCATGATAGAATAGAATCATAAGATAATAGAATAAAATAAAGAATAGAACAGAACAGAATAGAATCATGATAGAATAGAATAGAATTGATAATAGAATAGAATAGAATCATGATAATAGAATAGAATCATGATGTCATGGTTCCAACTAATGAAACACTTCAAAGAACTTCCAGGCATGTTTATCCTAAAGCCTTTATTAACAGTGTTACAAATTGACAGCACATCATGGAGGTTTGTGCCAGAATCTGTATTTCCTCTCCCTTTGTCATCTGAATTAACTCTAAAAATACCAGACAGTTCTGCATATTTTGTCAAAGCAAGAATATTCAATATTAGCAGCGTTGACACATGATAGAACAGAATAGAATTATGATGAATAGAATAGAATCATGATAGAACAGAATCATGATAATAGAATAGAATCATCATAGAATAGAATTGAATAATAACTTTATTGTCACTTTAAATATACATTAATACATTAAGATGAGATTTCGTTGCATACAGTTCTCAAAGGGTAACCACCTCCAATATACACTGCATAGACATGACCAAAATAACAACAACAATAATACATATACCCACATACACACAGATATATGAACCAGAGAAACAACACGGTCTAGTTCAGATATATACATATACATGGCAAGAAAAAACGAATCTAGCTACTTCAAGTAACTAAAGGTGAAAGTTAAAATTATGTCAGGAGCGGACCTTACTTTCTTGCAATAAAGTGTAAACTCTTGGGGCCTGAGGCAATTTTAGGGATGACTTCCTGTTTCTAGAAAATAAGAAACTCCTGGGGCTAGAAGCTTTATCTAAGTTTAGAACATTACAAATCTGTGGCTCGAAGTAATCTTAGCCCCCTCCTGGTTCAAGGACTCAACCTTTCAGTTCATTCCTTCTATCTTGCTTTCTTTCACTCACAGGATAAAACATATAAAAGCCAAGCCCCTGTGTCAAATTACCTAATTGGTTTTCTGATCTGTAAACATCTGTTGGTCATTTGGTAACATGGATGTTTTTTTTTTTTTTTTATTCTCAAAGGCATGTACGATACCATCTTAGGCAATGTGGATGTCAAAAATGGAAGGGCGTGGAAAACAAGGAATATTAACTTAGCCAAGAGTGCCTATTTAACCACATGAATCAAAACTGACTTGTAGAAGATGCCATCAAACCGTAAGTCAGTTTCATTAACTATCCAGTATATCAGGAAGGTTGCACCCACATTTAGCAAGGAAGACTGGCAGGTGCTCTTTGCAACACGTAGGTTAGTTTACTGCAAAAACCTGTGGGCCTTGCTAAAGCTGACCCTAACGCTTACTTTAAAAAAAAAGTTTTAAAAACAACAATGCAATTATGATAACAAAAGTAGTCACAAATGTGACAAATATTTCTATATAGTATAAAAGAATTTCTGGCCCGGGATAATTTTAGTGATGGTAATGATTCTTAGAACCAAAGGTCTGTGGAGATTCTCAGTCATCCAGGTTGTCCCAAAGATGCTTTTTCAGGAGGCAACTGGACTGCCTTTGTTTTTCTTTGAAGATGTTTCGCTTCTCATCCCAGAAGCTTCTTCAGCTCTGCCTGGATGGTGGGGAACGGAAGGATTTATACTCCTAGCAGACAGCCGGTCATTTGCCTTCTTTTACAGAGTCGTTGAGGCCAATTGGAGGTTTATCTGTGTCCTCAGGGTCACCTGAGTGGTGCCAATGGGTGTGGAGCCTTCCTGGAACTGCTGAAAGGACTGTGTTGTAGGACTGCTGAACAACTGCTGACAACACAGTCCTTTCAGCAGTTCCAAGAAGGCTCCACACCCACTAGCACCACTCAAGTGACCTTGAGAACATAGATAAACCTGTGGGGGTTGTGGACATTTAGAACCAAACAGAAAAATGCAACGGCCCTTTTAATGTAGGTGTTGCCCGGTGGGTGTTAAAAGATTTTGTAGGTTTCTTGCCTGGCATAATCTTAGCCATGGCTGTGGTTTTTAGAACCAGAAAGGTCCCCCAAAAGATTCCACATACCCCCACAGCATGAAGACGATGGTGATGCCCCTACTTCTAGAGGTCTTTCGGTCCCTGAGCTTCCCCCGTGTGATGCTCACACTGAATGAGCCTCGGGAGGAGATCAGCTGACTTCTCATTCAGTCCTGAACTGACACTCTGTGAGACTCACCCTGGATGCAGTGGGTGCCTCTTTCAGTCCCTGACCTGGCATAGAGGGAGAATCACATTGGGGGCGTCAACAGGGTTCAACTGGCAGCCTTGTCCAGTCCCTAAGGAGACTCAACCTGGAAGAGATTCCTTTAGCTCCACGTGCCTCCCAACCTCACACCTTTAGAAATAATGTCTGTGGTGACCATTGTCTTAGAACCAGTCAACCTGGTAGCCCACCTTAATACTAAGTATGGCTGTCAATGTGTATATATTAATAGAAAAATCTCAGACCCTTTTTAATGCTAGGTGTGGCCAATGGTTGATAAAAGATTATACCCTTTTCTGGCGTGGTGTAATTTTAGCCATGGCGATGGTTCTTGGAAACCGAAAGACAAACTCAAACAGATTTGGATGAGGGGATAGGTGGGGAAATCATCCAATTTGCAGACGACACCAAGCTGGCAGGAATAGCCAACACTCCAGAAGACAGGCTTAGGATACAGAAGGATCTGGACAGACTTGAACACTGGGCGCTATCTAACAAAATGAAATTCAATGGTGAAAAAAGCAAGATTCTACATTTAGACAAGAAACACCAAATATACAGGTATAGTACAGGGGGTACCTTGCTCAATAGTAGTAACTGTGAGAGGGACTTCGGAGTCCTAGTGGACAATCACTTAAATATGAGCCAGCCGTGTGCTGCAGCTGCCAAAAAGGCCAACACAGTGGTAGGCTGCATGAACAGAGGGATAGAATCAAGATCACGTGGAGTGTATTAATACCACTTTACAAGGCTTTGGTAAGACCACACTTGGAATACTGCGTCCAGTTTTGGTCACCACGATGTAAAAAAGATGTTGAGACTCTAGAAGGACTACAGAAAAGAGCAACAAAGATGATTAGGGGACTGGAGACCAAAGCATAAAAGGAAAGGCTGCTGGAATTGGGTATGTCTAGTTTAATGAAGAGAAGGACGAGGGGGGACATGATAGCAGTATTCCAATATCTCAGGGGCTGCCACAAAGAAGAGGGAGTCAAGCTATTCTCCAAAGTGCCTGAAGGGAGGACAAGAAGCAACGGATGGAAACTAACCAAGGAGAGAAGCAATCTAGAACTAAGGAGAAACTTCCTGACAGTTAGAACAATTAACCAGTGGAACAACCTGCCTCCAGAAGTGGTGAATGCTCCAACACTGGAAGAAGAGACTGGACAGCCATTTGCCTGAAATGGTATAGGGTTTCCTGCCTGAGCAGGGGGTTGGACTAGATGACTTCCAAGGTCCCTTCCAACTTTGTTGTTGTTGTTGTTGTTGTTGTTATTATTATTGTTATTATTATTATTAACCTTGGTGTAGCCAGGGTTTGATAAAAAGTTTTGTAGTTTTCTTGCCTGGCATAATTCTGAATCATTTTGACATCCTTGTGGCCCATTACAGGTGCCTAGGGAGTGGGCCAATAGCTGTGCTAGAGAATGCAGCCAATCAGCACTCCCTATTTTTCCCAAGCTGGCCAATTGTTAAGTGCCTGGGTGATTTAGCAAGCATTAAGGCCTATCTGGTTTAGCAAGTATTCTGTAGGTGGCGGGGCAGAGCCACCAGCAAACTAAATCCAGTTTGTCTTGAAATCTGTTGAGCCTTATCTAATCCAAAGAAGGTGCTATGAGTTGAGAAGATTCTTAAGCATAGGCTTTTAGCAATAAATCAGTGTAATTGGACCTTCTCATGTGGACCTGGTCTTTCACAGCTGACACATCCCTTCACGTCCCACCACTACAACAAGACTTTATTATGTAAAGCTGACTTAATTTCAAACTCTGTGTCTCACTTACTTTGGCCCTGTCATGCAAAGGGATTCCCTGGAGAAAGCAATTATGTTTGGAAGAGATATCAAAAAAAGATGATGGCTGGACACTATCAAAACTGACCCCAGCCAGAGCATACCCAACTGGAAAAAAATAGTGCGGGATCAGATGATGTGGAGAGGCCTGGCCTGTAGAGTCGCCCAAAGTCGAACTTGACTGAAGGGATAAATCCTCATCATCAATTTCAATGACCTGCTCTGAACACTTGTAACTTGGGAAAAGAATTGTAGCCATGGATTTAAATGCAGTGATTTCCCAGGTTTTGATAAACCTTGTGTCATGGTTCCGACGGATGAAACTCTTCAAAGAACTTTGAGGCATTGTTTACCTTAAAGAATCTTTATTCGAGTGGCACGTACATAGGCAAAGCCAAAATCTGAATTCCCCTCCCCTGAGCACATAGTTGTTGTTGTTGTTGTTATTAATTGCGAAGTCGTGTCCGACCCATCGCGACCCCATGGACAACATTCCTCCAGGTCTTCCTGTCCTCTACCATCTTCTGGAGTCCATTTAAGTTCACACCTACTGCTTCAGTGACTCCATCCAGCCCTCTCATTCTCTGTCGTCCCCTTCTTCTATTGCCCTCACTCTTTCCCAGCATTAGGCCCTTCTCCAGTGAGTCCTTCCTTCTCATTAGGTGGCCAAAGTATTTGAGTTTCAACTTCATGATCTGGCCTTCTAAAGAGCAGTCGGGGTTGATCTCTTCTAGGACTGACCGGTTTGAACGCCTTGCAGTCCAAGGGACTCGCAGGAGTCTTCTCCAGCACCAGAGTTCAAAGGCCTCAATTCTTTGGCGCTCAGCCTTTCTTATGGTCCAACTTTCACAGCCATACATTGCAACTGGGAAAACCATGGCCTGGACTATACGCACTTTTGTTGGCAGGGTGATGTCTCTGCTTTTTAGGATGCTGTCTAGATTTGCCATAGCTTTCCTCCCCAGGAGCAAGCGTCTTTTAATTTCTTGGCTGCAGTCCCCATCTGAGGTGATCTTGGAGCCCAGAAAAATAAAATCTGTCATTACCTCCATTTCTTCCCCATCTATTTGCCAGGAATTGAGAGGGCCAGATGCCATGATTTTGGTTTTCTTAATGTTGAGTGTCAAGCCAACTTTTGCACTCTCCTTCTTCACCCGCATCAAGAGGCTCTTTAGTTCCTCTTCACTTTCTGCCATCAGAGTGGTATCATCTGCATATCTTAGGTTGTTGATATTTCTCCCGGCACAAAGTATCAAAGCATAATTCCCTCCTCTAATTCACAGTCATAAATCACGTTCTCCAATTAGTTTGAAATGCAGGCTTCCCCTCCAGTTCTCCAACCCGCCATTTCTTATCCTCCCTTATTTCAAAAAGCCTTGGTTCTCACCTTTGTTACAATATTGTTATGTCTAGCTAAACTCCCATGCACGTTCCTCCTCCTCCTCCCTCCAGTACCACCTAATTCCAACTCTAATTCTAAGATTAAAACATAAGAAGGAAAATGGCTGCCTCTCCATACGTTGTCAAAGCAAGAACATCCGACATTAGCAGCGTTGACACCTTGCTTATCTACGGTTTATAGAAACGGTGGCCAGTCAAGCGTCTGCTGGGAAGTAGCAGGTGAGTTTAGCAATTCAACTCTAAATAAAACAGGAGAAATAATTTCCTGGCCTATTTTGTTTTGATTGAAGGCAGGACAAGAAGCAACGGGTGGAAACTAATCAAGGAGAGAAGCAACCTAGAACTAAGGAGAAACTTCCTGACAGTGAGAACAATTAATCAGTGGAACAGCTTGCCTCCAGAAGCAGTAAATGCTCCAACACTGGAAGTTTTTAAGAAGAGACTGGACCGCCATTTGTCCGAAATGGTGTAGGGTTTCCTGCCCGAGCAGGGGGTTGGACTAGATGACCTCCAAGGTCCCTTCCAACTTTACTACTATTACTATTGTAAACTTATTGAAAAAAGAAAAAGGACTCTGGCTCTCGAGGTTTTCCTCTTTTGCTCTTTTCGCGAATTACTTTAATATTTTGAACTTCAGTTACGTTGGGAAATGCCGAGCCAGGCAGGCAGAAGTGCTCAGGCAAAGAATTGGCCTTGAATTATTGCACAGCCGCAAAAGGTCCAGGATTCCACTCCCCCAAAGGTCTATAGCAGTGGTTCTCAACCTTTTTAACGCTGCGACCCCCCAACCGGTCGTAAGTCGAGGACTACTCAACCGGTCGTAAGTCGAGGACTGCTCAACTGGTGCAGCACCGTTTGCAGAATGGGACTTTTGGCGGGCTCAGCAGGCAGAGACAGCCTGGACAATTCCTATTGGCTTTTGAAAGCCAATAGAATTAGACTCTATTCAAGAAAGTCTATTCTATTGGCTTTCAAAAGCCAATAAAATAAAAGGGAGTAGCACAGCTAAGGAAAAGGGGGGAAAAATGGCGGACTGCGTTGTTTGGCGACCCCCGTGAAATGGTTGTTCGACCCCAAATGGGGTCCCGACCCACAGGTTGAGAACCACTGGTCTATAGACCTTGATCTATCTGTTCCCAAAGGGAAGGCAAACAATCCAAGGAGATTCCTGTGTTATAGGCAAGACACAATAAAGTAGTTAGGTTTTACTTAACACACGTGGATTTGGTGTCTTGCACCTGGCATTTTGTTTTTAACAATTGCTCATTGTAGATAAACTCAGGCTTCACTTTGCAGCTAACGTGCCATTTAAAGTGACCAGTATTATACATTCAAGTAAACTGAATCATTTTTTTGGTTGTAGAAAGGAATTATGGAGATCTGCCAGGACTTTGGGAACTCATTGCCTTAATTATGAACAATTGCCTAAATCAGATATGTTTTCAGCAAGATTCCTTTATCCTTTAAGTGTTCTCTCTGCTTTGGGGTGGAGGCCCACGAACAAGGGTGGGGCAGAAATAGGCTCACCCTGTGCAAAACCTGGGTCAGACCTTGAACAATAAACTACATGACTTGAGGCCTTTACTTTGGAATTCTTCGCGGGCTCAGGCGGCAACGCCCTGTTGAAATAATTCCAGCTAATCTGGTTTGATCGGGTCAGGAGAAATGGTGTCTCCTGCTCCACCCCAGGTCCCCACCCGAAGGGAAGAAACCCACGGAGCACGCTTTTGAACAGGCTGTAACAGCAACTGGTGTCAATTACATCCGCCACCTTCAAATAAGCTGCATATAAAAATTCAGCAAACAATGCAGAGGAGGCAAAGAGGCTTGGGAAATTGCCTCGACATGCTTTCTTTTGCCAAATGTTTTATTTCATTATTATTTTTTTAGGAGGAGGAGGAGGAGGAGGAGGAGGAGGAGGAAGAAGAAGAAGAAGAAGAAGAAGAAGAAGAAGAAGAAGAAGAAGAAGAAGAAGAAGAAGAAGAAGAAGAAGAAGAAGAAGAAGAAGAATTAAGAAGGATAATAATAATAAAGTTGGAAGGAATCTTGGAGGTCATCTAGTCTTAACCCCCTGCTCTGGCAGGAAACCCTATACCAGTGGTATAGAAGAAGAAGAAGAAGAAGGAGGAGGAGGAGGAGGAGGAGGAGGAGGAGGAGGAGGGGGGGGTAAGGACTCGATAGGTAGACAAAAAAGCCAAATCCAGTCTGAACATCTGGCTGACTGTGCGATGATCAATAATAATAATAAAGTTGGAAGGGACCTTGGAGGTCATCTAGGAAACCCTATACCATTTCAGACAAATGGCTGTCCAGTCTCTTCTTAAAAATGTTGGAACATTCACCATTTCTGGAGGCAGGTTGTTCTACTAGTTAATTGTTCTCACTGTTGGGAAATTTCTCCTTAGTTCCAGGTTGCTTCTCTCCTTAGTTAGTTTCCATCCGTTGCTTCTTGTCCTGCCTTCAGGGGCTTTGGAGAAGAGCTTGACTCCCTCTTCTTTGGGGCAGCCCCTGAGATACTGGAAGACTGCTATCATGTCCCCCCTCATCCTTCCCTTCATAAGACTAGACATATCCAATTCCAGCAACCGTTCCTTATATGGTTTAGCCTCCAGACCTCTAATCATCTTTGTTGCTCTTCTCTGGACTCTTTTCTAGAGTCTCAACTGGTTGAAGTCAAAGAGGCTGAAGTTAGCAATGATACAATTTTAAATAATGAGTTCCACATTTAGCTTTTTTCTGCTCTAATAATGGTGCCTTCAGATCAACCCCATCCCATAGCTAAAGCAGTAGACGGATTACCTTAATTAGTCCAAATTTAATGTACAGAATAACAGTGAAAAGGGACACTGAAAGTTTTCTAGTCCAGCCTCTAGCAGGAGACCCTAAACCAGGGGTAGGCAACCTTGGCTCTTCTATGACTCGTGGACTTCAACTCCCAGAATTCCTGAGCCAGCCACGCTGAGGGGAAAGGGAGAGGTTTCCAAGCTGAGCCATGCTGGCTCAGGAATTCTGGGAGTTGAAGTCCACGAGTCGTAAAAGAGTCAAGGTTGTCTACCCCTGGTCTAAACCATTTTAGACAAATGGCTGTCCAATCTCTTCTTAAAAACTTTCAGTGATGGATCACCCACAGCTTCTGGAGGCCAGCCGTTCCACTGAGTAATTGTTCTCACTTACAGGAAATTCCTCCTCCATTCTAGGCGGATGTCTCTTTGATTAGCTTCCATCCATGATCGTCCCTCCAATATTGAAAGATTGTTATCATGTCACCTTAGTCCTCTTTGCTAGATAGACACAGCTAGTTGCCTCAATCATTCATCTTATGTTTTACCTCCAGACCCCTAATCATTTTTGTTGCTCTTTATGTGATTTGCATGGTCCATCATTAACGATGCAGTTGATGAACTTAGAACTTTGGAATCTGCCCAACTTCCAGTGGTGGGATCCAGCCGGTTCGCACCACTTCGGCAGAACCGGTAGCTAATTTTTGGTTGCCCAGGCCCAGAGTGGACTTCCGGAAGCGGCATCCTCACAGAGAACCGGTTGCTCGCCTATTTTGAATCCCACCGCTGCCAACTTCTATTGTCCACTTCCATCTACTGCAGAGACACCCCTCCTTGCAGGTGTTGGGATTTCCCTCCATGACCATTTTGGCTTTGACCTCAGGAAAAATCAGAACACCTAGTTTCCCAGGATTTTCATAGTATATCCCCAGGATGGCTACTAAAATATTACAATGCAATGGGGTTTACTTTGGAATTAGAGACAGGATTTGGCTAAAATTGTTTTCCCTTGGATGTGATCGCTTCGTCAACATGACTTCAGCGTTTGGTCCAGGTTGCGAATGAAAGGTGAAATGCCTGACCAAGATGCATGGCAAGATCCAGATCAAGAACAACACTTCTGCCTATGAAGTTGTGCTCTGATTTCAGGAGGCGTGTCAACATGTACATATATTTGAATTCCTAAATACTCCGATTGCTTCGTTACGTAACTGGGGTGCCATGACTTAAATGGTACGTTCCTCGCGCTGTTTGTGCCAAGTATCCTATGGAGTCAGAGGATTAAGCTGCACATTCTGTGATTGGAATCGGTGAGATTGAGGGAGGGTGGGTGAATCACCTACTTCTTAATAGAAGAGATCAGTAGAGTGAAATCTGATTGTACTGCTGGTTGAGAACGTATCTTCCTCGTGAGTAAGAGAAGCTACTCTTTAACAAATTAACCTGGCTCTATGAAGTGTTGGCCCAGAAAGGAACAAGATTAAGAAATGTGGGTGGGTCAAAAATACGTACATAAATATCAAATCACGCCAGGCACTTTCTTAGAAAGACACATTTGTTCCCAGAGGAGAGCTGATTGGACCAAGAAAATAAGCTTGCTGCCCACTTAATAATAATAATAATAATAATAATAATAATAAAGTTGGAAGGGACCTTGGAGGTCATCTAGTCCAACCCCCTGTTCAGGCAGGAAACCCTATGCCAGTGATGGCGAACCTTTTAGAGACCGAGTGCCCAAACTGCAACCCAAAACTCACTTATGTATCGTTGGGTGCCAAGTGGGCGTGGCCCATTGGGTGGGTGTGGCCCATTGGGCAGGCGTGGCTGCCGTGGTAACGGCAGACTGGGCGGGACTAAAAAGTTCAATCAATCAATTCCAACTTTGCGAGATCTTTTTTTTTCCCGCGAAAAGTTGAAATTTATTGATTGATTAAACCTTTTTTTTTTTTTTTTGCACACGGCGGCGGAGGCCTAAAGCGAAAAGGTTTTATAAAACCCAGCTGGAGGCCTAGGACTGGGGCGATGGCGCACGTGCCCACAGAGAGGGCTCTGCGTGCCACTTGTGGCACGCGTGACATAGGTTTGCCACCACGGCTCTATCCCATTTCAGACAAATGGCTGTCCAGTCTCTTCTTAAAAACTTCCAGTGTTGGAGCATTCACCGCTTCTGGAGGCAGGTTGTTCCACGGGTTAATTGTTCTCACTGTGAGGAAGTTTCTTCTTCTAGGTTTTTCTCGTTTGGTTTTTTTCCTTGTATTTCTTCTTCTCTGGATTGCAAATCTGAAAGCAGCACCTGAATGACTAGGTCATGTTTTATCCTAGAAATAATCCCCTCCACTCCAGTGAAAAGGATGTTTTAAAACGTATAATAAAGAATCTTGAACCAACAGCATCTGGTGCAAAACAAAGGATTGGGGGGGGGGGGGAAGGGACGCCCACATCTGAAGCTGAAGCTTCTCAAAATAGGAGTCATCTGAAACGCCTGAACGCAAAGCATAGGACTCCACGAACGATGCCATTCAGACCCAGTTACTTTCCAAAGACCAGCAAATAATTTTTTTTTAATTTTTGTTGTTGTTAGTTGCAAAGTCGTATCCGACCCATCGCGACCCCATGGAAAACGTTCCTCCAGGCCTTCCTGTCCTCTACCATCTTCTGGAGTCCATTTAAGCTCATGCTTACTGCTTCAGTGACTCCCTCCAGCCACCTCATTCTCTGTCGTCCCCTTCTTCTATCGCCCTCCATCTTTCCCAGCATCAGGCCCTTCTCCAGTGAGTCCTTCCTTCTCATTAGGTGGCCAAAGTATTTGAGTTTCAACTTCAGGATCTGGCCTTCTAAAGAGCAGTCGGGGTTGATCTCCTCTAGGACTGACCGGTTGGATCGCCTTGCAGTCCAGGAGACTCGCAGGAGTCTTCTCCAGAACCCGAGTTCAAAGGCCTCCATTCTTTGGCGCTCAGCCTTTCTTATGGTCCAACTTTCACATTGCAACTGGGAAAACCATGACCTGGACTATACGCACTTTTGTTGGCAGGGTGATGTCTCTGCTTTTTAGGATGCTGTCTAGATTTGCCATAGCTTTCCTCCCCAGGAGCAAGCGTCTTTTAATTTCTTGGCTGCAGTCCCCATCTGAGGTGATCTTGGAGCCCAGAAAAATAAAATCTGTCACTACCTCCATTTCTTCCCCATCTATTTGCCAGGAATTGAGAGGGCCGGATGCCATGATTTTGGTTTTCTTAATGTTGAGTTTCAAGCCAACTTTTGCACTCTCCTTCTTCACCCGCATCAAGAGGCTCTTTAGTTCCTCTTCACTTTCTGCCATTAGAGTGGTATCATCTGCATAACTTAGGTTGTTGGTTTTTCTCCCGGCTTTGCAGATATTCTTGGATTTTGCAAAACTGGGTAAATGTCGGACCGTTGAAGTGATCTTCATTTTAGAGAAAAGGGTAGACTTGGGTTGTTTTTGAGGGGGGGGGGGAGAGAGAGAGATCCCATTGGCTCCCCCTCTTCTCTTGTGTATTTAATTAAGAGGAGCACCAACTTCTGCTGACAACTCTGGTGGTGTTTTTTGTGTAAAAGCAGAAAAAAAAATTTTAATAAGGAAGAAAGAGAAGGTAGGATTTGCTAGAGCAAAATTAAACATTGTGCTACGGATGCTCCATTCAGGTCTGTACTTGACCGTCTGCCCTAGCTTTCTTTCTGAATCATTTGCTTCTCCAGATGTTTGTTCACCTGCAATCTGCCAGCAATCTTCTTCCTGTTCCTACTCCACAATGCACTGCTCCTTAAAGACTCTTTAAAAAAAGGAAATCCAGATGTGCAGGCCAGGTCAGGCTTACACAGCCAGTAAAGAATACACCATATGGAATCAGTTCTTTCTAGCATGCTTTAGGAAAGCAAGACTGAAGAGAAAGCAGAGCTCCTGAATTCTCATCCTGTTTATTTGGGGGTACTTTGGGGAGGTGGTACCCCATCATATGAAAAAGGGTTCCTCATCTGAAATGGTATATAGGTTCTCCTGCTCAAGCAGGGGGCTGGACTAGAAGACCTCCAAAGTCCCTTCCAGCTCTGTTCTGTTCTATTCTATTCTGTTCTGTTCTGTTCTGTTCTGTTCTCTATTCTATTCTATTCTATTCTATTCTATTCTATTCTATTCTATTCTATTCTATTCTATTCTATTCCTTAATTCTATTCTATTCCTTAATTCTATTCTATTCTATTTTCTGTTCTCTTTTGTTCTGCTTTATTCTCCTTTCCTTCTTCTCCATCCTTCCTTATTCTATTCTATTCTATTCTATTCTATTCTATTCTATTCTATTCTATTCTATTCCTTAATTCTATTCTATTCTATTTTCTGTTCTGTTTTGTTCTGCTTTATTCTCCTTTCCTTCTTCTCCATCCTTCCTTGTTCTATTCTATTCTATTCTATTCTATTCTATTCTATTCTATTCTATTCTATTCTATTCTATTCTATTCTAATTTATCCTCAAGGTTTGCAATCAACTTTAAACAAGAAAACATTAGTTTATTCCTCGATTGCTTGATTTAGTTCTGTTATATAGCTTTAAATGTTTAAAATATGTCTTTATTTTTTTAAAAAAATAAACAGTAGTTGATTTCCGAAAGGAAGCATTGCAAAATGTATGCAGAGAAAGTAAAAAAGAATTATTAACAAGTTCACAGGATTGTTGTGACAGACCGATAAACCTTCATCAACTTATTCGTTGTTAATGTTCTGTCTTAGTTTAAGACTTTTTTATTAAAAAAAAAAAAGTTTGATGGCCCTGAAACTTTACTTGGGTGGCACTTAAAGATAAGAGTGTATTCCTTATTTCAATTTACATGTAACTTATACTGTATCACCGTGGGCGGGTCAGCAATTAAAAAAAATTAGAACAACACAACGTAAAAAATAAAGGTGTTAAAATATAAAATGATGTTTTAAAAAATCCAGTTATAAACCACATGGCACCATGCAGAGCTGTCCCATCACCCATCGACAATTATAATGACCACTGCTCCTACTACACACTTGAGTGTCCACACTCCCTGGCAAAACCACACTACAAGTCCTTCCCTAAAGCCAGTAGTATTAAGGGCGGTGTGATCTCCGGAGGGATGATGTTCTACCCATGATAAGAGTTTTATTAAGGAGGAATTCAACGAACGAAGAATTTGGTGTGAGTACACTTGTACAGCATCGTAAATATTTGACGTTATATATTGGTCTCTCTTCCAAATACTCCGCTTAGTGTCTGACATAAATAAAAGGCTTCTACGTGCTGCCAGCTGTTAGTATTCAACTGAGCAAAACTTAATAGTTTTATTAGGCTGTTTTCCACCACATTATAAACAGAATTGCCCCTATATAATGGAATAATATGCTTAAAAACCAACACATCAAGCAAAAGGCCATATTTTAAACCGTCACTAAATACTAAATAACTTCAAGACGCGGATATCGTAAACACTTCATGGTTTTCAAATAAACGATTCACAATATAAGCCTAGATGGCTTTTTCAGAAATTAATCCCGTTTCGTTCCGCAAGGATCACCACGGGCATAGAATTCTAGCCTTCTTATGCAGTATTAGCAATCAAAATTTGGTTGTTAAAGCCAACCTACAGTAAATATCTGAATATCTTGAGTTAATCAAACTGAATCTGCTGGTCACAGAAATATTTCCTCCACAACCAGATGTTTAGAAAGCTACACAGCCCTGTAAAATCCCTGGAAGGGCCAAACATTCTGCATTTGTGATCATGAATCCACTTTTTTCTTTTCTTTTGTTTTGCCCCGAAGCCCTAGAGGGAAGCGTCTTGCTTGCATCTGAAGATAATTCTCATTTTGGCTCTTCATTAATTCCAATGCAATCGAGCTAGGCCACGTTCAAATCCTGCATTATTTACAAAGGTGCTTGTAGTCAGCGTCAGGATCTCGGCGCTCAAAATCCTGACTTCATTTCATTCAAGAAGCTTGGCTGGTTAAGAGAGCGTGAGGTAATTTTTTTCCCCAAGGGTGTAGTCTTGAGCAGGGTCATCCATTTGGAGAGATGAGGGAGCAATTAAAAATAAAAAAAAAAGTCAAGATGGATGGAAAATCATTTAAAGAGAAATCCAAGCTAGAACTCAGGAGAAATGTCTTGGCGGTGAGAACAATTAATCAGTGGAATGACTTGCCTCCAGAAGTTGTGAATGCTCCAACACTGGAAGTTTTTAAGAAGAGACTGGACAGCCATTTGTCTAAACTGGTCTAGGGCAGGGGTAGGCAACCTTGGCTCTTTGATGACTGGTGGACCAACTCCCAGAACTCCTGAGCCAGCATGGCTCAGCTTGGAAACCTCTCCTTTCCCTTCAGGAATTCTGGGAGTTGAAGTCCACAAGTCATAAAAAAGCCAAGATAGCCTACCCCTGCTCTAAACTAATAAAGTCTACATTAATTAACATTAATTATGCTTTCATATGTTCCTCTAGGTCAGCGGTTCTCAACCTATGGGTCGCGACCCCATTTGGGGTCAATAGACCACTTTTCGGGGGTCGCCAAAGGCGGCGATCCGCCATTTTCTCCCCTCTGGGGGCGCCGCCACGCATGTGCGCCGCGCATGGGGGCGGCGCCGCGCCTCCGGGGCGGCACCGCGCATGCGCATAACGTTTGTGTGACGGGGGTCGCCGTCACACAAACGTTGAGAACCGCTGCTCTAGGTCAGGGGTAGGCAACCGTGGCTCTTTTATGACTCGTGGACTTCAACTCCCAGAATTCCTGAGCCAGCATGGCTTAGCTTATTTATTTATTTATTTATTTATTTATTTATTAAAATTTATAGACCGCCCCACTCCCGCAGGACTCCAGGCGGCTAACAATAAAAACACCAACATAACTTAACAAAACAAACAATACAATAACATTCATCCAGGAGTCAGATTTTATAAACCCCAGGCCTGCCGGAAAAGCCAGGTCTTAAGCAGCTTGCGGAAAACCAACAGGGTGGGAGCGGTCCTAATCTCCGGGGGGAGCTGGTTCCAAGACGTGGGCGCCATCACAGAGAAGGCCCTCCCCCACGGCCCTGCCAAATGGCACTGCTTGGCCGACGGGACCTGAAGGAGGCCCAGCCTGTGGGATCTAACCGGACGAAGGGAACTATGAGGTAGTAGGCGGTCTCGCAAATAGCCTGGCCCTGAGCCATATAGAGCTTTAAAGGTAATAACCAACACCTTGAATTGGACCCGGAGACCAAAAGGCAACCAGTGCAGCTCACGGAGGATAGGTGTAACGTGGGTGTACCGAGGAACACCCACTATCACTCGCGCGGCTGCATTCTGGACCAACTGTAGTCTCCGAATACTTTTCGAGGGTAGCCCCATGTAGAGCGCGTTGCAGTAGTCCAGTCGTGAGGTGACAAGGGCATGAGTGACTGTAAGGAGAGCCTCCCGGTCCAGGTAGGGTCGCAACTGGTGCAACAGATGAACTTGTGCAAAGGTCCTCCCAGCCACAGCCGTCAAATGATGTTCCAATTTCAGCTTGGAAACCTCTCCCTTTCCCCTCAGCATGGCTGGCTCAGGAATTCTGGGAGTTGAAGTCCATGAGTCATAAAAGAGCCACGGTTGCCTACCCCTGGCCTAGGGTTGAACTAGTAGACCTCCAAAGTCGCTTCCAACTCTGTTATTCTATGTTCTGTGTTCCAAGGCTGGTAGTTATTAACAGACCTGTCCTTAAGAAATCTGACTACGTCTCCCAAAAAAAGGTAAGACCAGATGGTAATAACTAGGTTTGGAAACTACCAAGCCAGCATCCTGCAGTTCCTCTTTCTACCCATCCAGGTTTGGTCCATAGATGAAGGAGGACAAAAGAAACCTATAGTACAATCTCTTTCCTCTCCCTTTCTAACTATGGGAAACCTGCTTACTAGGGCTCTCAGGGAGCAAATTGCAGCGAAGTGTAGAACAAGCTGAAGAATGATATGCATCCTGTTCGCAGTTTCTCTGGAGAACTTCCAGTTTGTAACCCTGCCTAACTGATACTTAAGAAAGGAAAGAAAGCTGTGACAAGATATTTACATTGCAGTGTACTTTCAGAGGTTAGGATGTCCTGTTTGTTTTGTTCTGCTAAAAACACACGCTTGCTCATACCTGCTGAAAAGTAAAGTTGTTGTGTTTTTTTGTTTTTTGTTTTAAAAAACTCAGCATGACTTATTCCAGTTTAGGTATTTCTTATAACAAGAGGATTCCTCATCTTTGCCAAAATCCAGAAGTGGAGTATACAAATCTCGCCTGGGGTAAATGATGGCTTTATTCAAGGCACTTCATAGGTCTGACACTGTCTCTAAAACGGACAAGCAGACTATCCACAAAGTCATAGGTTTAAATACCACTTGCTTATATAGTCTCATCAAGACTCATGATAATAGATCTGGATGCTAACAAAAGACAAACGGGTGCAGAATAATCTCTTTAAAATTGCAGCTGGGTACGAAATATATCCAGATCAAGGAAGGAAGGAGGGAGGGAGAAGGAGGGAAAGAAATATAAGAGAGGAGGGAGAGAGGGAAGGCATGGTGTGTCTCCAGATGAGGACATCTGTCCTCATGGGTTTTACAATCTAGACCAGTGGTTCTCAACCTGTGGGTCAGGACCCCATTTGGGGTTGAACGACCACTTCACGGGGGTCGCCAAACAACGCAGTCCACCATTTTTCCCCCCCTTTTCCTTAGCTGTGCTACTCCCTTTTATTCTATTGGCTTTTGAAAGCCAATAGAATAGACTCTCTTGAATAGAGTCTAATTCTATTGGCTTTCAAAAGCCGATAGGAATTGTCCAGGCTGTCTCTGCCCTGCTGAGCTCGCCAAAAGTCCCAGTCTGCAAACGGTGCTGCAAGTTGTCTGAAGCGAAGGCGAGCTGTCGGGAAGTTTCCACCCCTCCCTGCTGAGCAACTACTAAAAATGTAAGCAAAAGAGGGCCAGGGGTTGGAGGTGGGAGGCCGGCGGGCGCAGGGAGGGTTGCTGGCACGTGTGGGGCCCGGCGGGTGCCTTACCTCCCTTGGGCTGGGCCAGCTAGTGGCCCAGCCGGTGGTCGGCCTGCTCTGTCTCTGCTGCTTGCCAGCTATGCCTCGGCGGCCGCAGGGGGCGGCACCACGCATGCACGGCGCTTCCGGGCAGGGAAAGTCCTCGACTTACGACCGGTTGGGTAGTCCTCGACTTACGACCGGTTGGGTAGTCCTCGACTTACGACCGTTGGGGGTCACAGCATTAAAAAGGTTGAGAACCACTGATCTATACAGTTGTGACCAAATCAGTCAGCCTTGGTGAAAAGTGGCATTTATGATGCTCCCAAGGAGTAATCAGGTGGCTGTTTTCATAGCTTTTTATTCCTGGGGTTGAGAAAGCGGGGGACCAAATTCTGTCTCCACAGAGTTACACTATTTATAATAATGATGATGATGATGATAATGATGTTAGAATGGACCTTGGAGGTCATCTAGTCCAACCCCCTGCTCAGGCAGGAAACCCTATACCAGTGATGGCGAACTTTTTAGAGACCAAGTGCCCAAACTGCAACCCAAAACCCACTTATGTATCGTTGGGTGCTGGGTGGGTGTGGCCATTTGGGTGGGTGTGGCCCATTTGGGTGGGCGTGGCTGCGCTGGTAACGGCACTAAAAAGTTCAATCAATCAATTCCAACTTTGCAAGATCTTTTTTTTTCCTGCGAGAAGTTGAAATTGATTGATTGATTGAACCTTTTTTTTTTTTTTACACACAGTGGCGGAGGCCTAAAGCAAAAAGGTTTTATAAAACCCAGCTGAAGGCCTAGGACTGGGGCAACAGCACACGTGCCCATAGAGAGGGCTCTGCATGCCGCCTCTGGCACCCGTGCCATAGGTTCGCCACCATGGCCCTATACCATTTCAGACAAATGGCTGTCCAGTCTCTTCTTAAAAATTTCCAGTGCTGGAGCATTCACAGCTTCTGGAGGAAAGCAGTTCCACTGATTAATTGTTCTCACAGACAGGAAGTTTCTCTTTAGTTCTAGATTGCTTCTCTCCTTGATGAGTTTAAAATTTAATTTAAAATGGATGGATCAGACCATCTGAGTCCATAAGACGTATCAGTCAATTAGGCCGTATTTTAAACCTGAGTGTACTTGATTCTTGAGTTTGGAAATGACCCCAGGTTGGATAACTTCTCGTGGACAAAGTCTATGTATGTGGTGGCTAAAATTGATGGTACATCAAGACTAAAGTACCGAATTAGTGCAAGATTAGCAAAGCTGTTTTTATGGAAGAAGAGGGCCATGATGATGATGATTAAAATATTACTGAGGTTTCTTCTTCTTTGAAACTTTCCACCCTGTATTCTCCAGATGCATCAGAATTAGAAGGCCAAAATTCCTTGACGATTCTGGCGACTGTAGTCCAAACACATCTGGAGGTTTTCGGATTGAACATTTCTACCTTGGTAGATTTCCATATGCTTTCTGTTTCCCTTAAATGAGAATGATTTAAAGTTGAACCATCTTCACTGCTGCTATCTGAGCAACCCCTAAAAACCCCATGAGACAATCAGTCTGGGCAGCCCATGCTCCTTTTCTAGGTTTTTTTTTTTTTTTCTTTTAAGCTGTAGACAATATCTCACGCCTCCAAATCTGTGTGGATGTTATAGGAGCCACGATGGTGCCGTTCCTTCTGTTTGTATAAACACTAGTGAAAGAATCACATATCTGCAAGATGCTCCCAGAGGAAGCTGTAGAAAGAGAGGATGGATTGAATCTGATGTGAAGCACCTGCCTGCAAGTTCCCTAGAATTGGCAGCATTTTGGAAGGCAAATTGTTCAAGGGCAGTTTTGTTGTTGTTAGTTGCGAAGTTGTGCCTGACCCATCGCGACCCCATGGACAACATTCCTCCAGGCCTTCCTGTCCTCTACCATCTTCTGGAGTCCATCACACCTACTGCTTCAATGACTCCATCCAGCCACTTCATTCTCTGTCGTCCCCTTCTCTTGCCCTCCATCTTTCCCAGCATTTGGCTTTTCTCCAGTGAGTCCTTCCTTCTCATTAGGTGGCCAAAGTACTTGAGTTTCAACTTCAGGATCTGGCCTTCTAAAGAACAGTCGGGGTTGATCTCCTCTAGAACTGACCGGTTTGATTGCCTTGCAGTCCAGGGGACTCGCAGGAGTCTTCTCCAGCACCATAGTTCAAAGGCCTCAATTCTTTGGCACTCAGCCTTTCTTATGGTCCAACTTTCACAGCCATACGGGCAGTTAAGGGCAGTTAAAAGATGCACCGAAGCTAAGCCAGATATTAATCAACTCAATTGGTGGATGGAGATAGTAGCATAATGGGAGCAGATTAATGGCTGGGAAGGAGCGCAATGCCATTTTCTCATTTTTACATATCTTGATAGGGATCTAACTCATTTTCTGCCTAGCTACCCATGAGGATAACTTTGTGACTTCTTATTATAGAGGGATGTTTTAGTCTCCAGCACCACAGATCCTGGTGGCTTGAGTTTTCTCTGTCCTGTCTTTATCTCAGCAAGATGGATGGATGGAGGGACGGATGTGAGGTAGGGATGGAAGGATCATTGGATTGATGGATGGATCAATGTACAGACAGATATCATGGATGGATGAAGATAATGGAGAGAGGGAAAGAGAAAGAATTATTGCTTGGAATCACAGAACGGGGAGAAGCCATTAAGTCCCAGGCCTCTGTTTCATGCAGAAACTGATGGGCATTCGTAAAAACACAGAATGTCAAATGCTACAGCGCTGTGGTGGGGAGGTGTGGTTGTTGTTGAGAAAGGAACACATAGATCACGGGTTGGCAACCCGCGGCTCCAGAGCCGCATGTGGTTTTTTGAGCCTTCTCCTGCGGCTCTCAGCCTCCTCTGCCATTTGCAGAGAGAGACAGAGACAGAGAGAGGCACTTGCACTTCCCTTCTCTCTCTCTCTCTCTCTGTGTGTGTGTGTATGTGTAAAAAAGAGAGTGGCCTCACACTGTTCTCAGACAAGCTGACAACTTATTTGCGGGGCTCCTGCCTTTGCTGCATCTCAGCAGGAAGCAGGAAGTAGCAGAAAGCAGCATCTCTCTGTCTGTCTCTCTCTCTGTCTCTCTCTCTCTCTCTCTCTCACACACACACACACACACTGAGTGGCAGAAGAGGACTGGCAGACCAAGGGCAGGAGAGAGCCAACCCAATAAGAATGTGTGTCATCTTGTCAAAGAACAGCTGAAGCCAGCTGGCCAGGTGAGCAGAAGATCGGAGAGAGGGAGAGGGAGG